>NC_138734.1:4354285-4574285 GCF_965113295.1 Leuciscus leuciscus
CCCTTTCATTTTATTTTTCCATTTGTTCTCCTGGATGCTGAAACACTGGCTCATCTCCAGTCATTTGTCGACTTAACCCAGGGGAAACAGTTTGTAGCTTCTGAGTAATTGCTGAGAATGTAGTCTACTGTGCTCTAGTGGCAATTACTCCACCTCACCCACTATGTCCTAATGCTACTGGCTGGGATCGGTGCAGCCAGTCTGCTGATTTGCTAAGGAGGATTTGGTGATTGTCCTGCTGAGCAAACTCCCAGTAGGGAAGAGATTGATCACACAAGTAGACCAAAACAGTTCATCACAAAACCCGCAAGAGGTTGGTGAGATGTGAATTTTCATTCAGCAAAAACAGCAAAATCGGGGGACAATCATAAGATGTCAGAAAGCGAAGGCCTTTGTTATGTCACGTGAAGTGATTATGGGGTCAGGCAGGAGCTGAATAGGTATAAAAAAAACTTCAGCAAAAAAACATATTGGTTAAAAGCTCAAGGCAACGATTCAAATACAAGATTTTACCATATATTCATTTAAAACCTTGCACATCTCAGAGCAGACTCGCCATGCCCAGTTGACCAGAAAAGTAGGAGGCCACTACTAAGCTTTTTTTTTTTTTTTCATAATATATGTTTTTAAATGATGATGCTTTAGTTATCCTTTGTCTGTATTTTAGTACTTTGTTATGAAAAGAATGTATTCCCAATGTCACACTCATTCTGACAAGTTATGGTTTGTTACCGTTGACAAAAAATAAATTACAAAATCCTTTGTTAACGATTATTTTCATCAGTAGATTAGTTGATGTGAAGAACCGTACATGATGAATACATGTCCACATGTGCCAGTGATATCAACCCATGTAGGGTTTGAGTCTCGGCCCAACAGAAACACTCTCTCTCTGGGCTTGTCAAGTGGGAGTGGACCCCTAGGGCTCTGGGCACACCGTAAGGACTTCCTGACTTTATCTCTATGAGAGTGAGATGTGGATGGAGAAAAGTGTCCAACACAGGTGTCGGCCGTTCCATTTTCTGATAAAGCCCATGCTGTTGACCCCTCTTCCACCCTATAAATGGATAGCTCTCAGGCTTATCAGAGCCTAGCAGCCTCAGTAATTCCTCCCTAGTTAGAGCTTTCAGAAGACAACATTATAGTGATACGGCAGAGCTGAGCAGGTTACATCCATACTAAGTGATTGTCGCCTTGGTGCCGAAGAATCTCATCACGTTTGATGCAGAATGCTAATGTTTCGTATCATTGGACTGAACTCCCCTAAGAGATTACTGTTTTATCGTTGTTTGGTTGGATGAAGTGAGAATCAGGCACATAGCGAACAAATGTCTAATAACTTTTCCTCGATCGTCATGACTGGCAGAGAGGGAAATTAAAAAGCGGTGTTAAATCAATGAAGCCGTCTGGGCGAGCCACGCAGGAGACTTCCGTCACCGATCGGATGACAGACCATGGAGGGCCCCACCGGGAAGGCCCTGTCTCGATGCCTTCATTGTTCCACACTCTCTAATGTGGCTAAGTGGTTTTTGGCATCTGCGATTATGAACACCGCAATGCACTTTGTGCCTGATATGACAATTGGCAGTTCGTAGGGGGTCTGTCTTACGTCGCAGTACTGTGGGATTTATGCGATTTTGAAAAGCTTTTGGTGCAGGGAGGTGGCAGCGATCACCTCAGTGACTCTCCCCTCGGGAGGCTTCTGCCGAGCCTCCGCCAAGCCCCTTAATCTGATTTAGGCTCTGATTTTGAGAAAAGGGTTTAGAGCTTGGGTTCAAAACGGCATCAGAGCTTGATGGAGGGGGCAAAAGGAAACATGTGCAATGAGAGTGATGTAATGGACAGTGTATGCATCACCGGTGCCACATAAAGGGTAAGCCGCTTTATCACCTGTCAGGCATTATTTAGCAAAAGCACTTGCAGCCAATTATGAGTGTAATTCTGACATTTTATGATTCAGAGGTTCTAAATGTTCAAGGGTAAGATGTTACTCCTGTTGGGCGAGGAAGAAAGAGACGGAGTTAACATGACTCTAAACTTAAACTAATAAGTAAGTTTTGAGGTGTTTGCAATGGCACATTTAGATTAATAAACATTTAGAAAAATAAACAGCACTAACAAGAAGACCTTCAATTTTTCAGCCTCATTTCAGAGACTACACTATTCTCTTTCTCTCTCACACACACAAACACACACACTTATACCCACACTAAGAAACTCTTACATTTAGATTTAATGATATTTGACACTGGAAATGAGTTGTCACTAATTTGAATCACCAGTCAGCATTTTGTACGACCTTGAAACACTCAAATGCAAGGACTGCCCTTTCACAGCCAGACAAAAACAACTTTTCCCATCATCTCATGGAACAGTGACTAATCACAATATACATTCACTCTCTACTGTACCTGATTTCATTAAAATAAGAATACTGAAGGAGAGTGGCAAGGTTATTCAGAAGTAACAATGCATAATTCATCTTGGTTTTGAATGTTTAGAAATAAAGACTAAAGCTTGATAGCCAGCCGATAGGATCTCACTGACGGAACATAAATAAATAAACCTCATGGTTTAATTAAAAAGGCAATTTAGTGTTATGTTCAGATTCGTAGGATGAGTATTAGTTTCGAGCTCAAGGACAGTCCAGTGCGTAAAGACAGAAAGGGTGAGAGAAAGAAGTGGTCTATTAATGAACAGGTCCTGTGATTCACTTGGATGAGATTGTAAGCTCTGCTTGTGCACTCAGAAATGCTCTTTTAATCTGAACACCATTTTTTAAACTACTGTAATGTTCCCCCGGCCAAGTTTCCTACACCCACTGCTCCTCTCCTTATCTACTCTTTACTTCCTCCAAATCACTCTTCGCTCACTTTTTCCTTCGCTCCCAGACCTGTATTTGCTGCCACTTGCTCCTTTCTGCTTCCTTGCCCTCTCTTTAAGGTGTGATCTATATTCAATGACAGATTAATGAGCGTTTTCCTATTTCAGGGAGCCTCTATGCATCATTAGAGAAAAAAAGTCGGATGAATAATACATCAGAGAAGCAGCCATATACGGGAACATAGTACAAGGTCTGCGCTGGTGAAGCCGGCGAAGAGATGAGGTGCTTTTGTTGTACATGACCGGCCCTTCCCACTAATTGTTAGAGCCGTGCACACTATGCAATTGGCCGGTTTGTGGCCCACGAGTAAGCAGGAAAGTTAAAGGAAAAAGAGTGAAACCAAAGAAACACTTAAACAATGGACGGTCTACTTGGCTATTGTTTCGAACAAGCCTCGTTGGAACAGTGTGTGTCAATTTATACCCCATAGGGTCTCCTGAGTTCTCAAAAGTACGCCTCCTCTACACAAAACCCCCGATCTTGCTTTCCATACACTTGAGGAGTGTAGAGGAGTTTTAGCTCCGTCAGCTTAATTGGACCGCTTCCCAACGGCAAGATGCTGCAGCCCATCTTAATTGGCTTGTTTTTAGGCATGCCAGCAATCCCATTGGACGGTTACTTGGAAGGTCTCCATGGATACGCCAAGCGTTCTGTTGCGAATTCTGGAACAAAAGACTATTGGGCCTCACTGTGCTCAAAGCAAACAATGCCAGACCACAACTTCACAGTCCTGACTGGTGGCAACAAGAAGTTCACTGTTGAGAGAAAGACACGGTGTCAAAGATGATTTCCTTCTCTCAGCTTGGTCCTTTAGGGGCATTTCCAGTGGTATAATGTTGTCACACTGGCGTTGTAGGGGGTGCCAACCTCATACATTTCGAATAAAGCCAGGGCACCGTGCCCAGACATGCTACATGTTTGTATTACCTTTCACTGTCAGTGGTGTCACCCTGACATATGCCTTTGCCTGTGCAGGCCCATCCCTGACACCCCATAATGAGCACCTGATAACGTGTTCCCCCCTGATCCCGGAGACTTCCTGTCGGTGCTAATGAGCTTCTACGGACCATAAGCACACTCGCACACACATGATCCGACCCTGTCACCCAGCAGCATAATGAGTCCTCAAAAACACCTTCACTTCTTTCCCAGAGATCTTCACTTCTCTGGCGCCGTGTCTGCTGTCGGTCTCCTAATTGTGTGTATTTGTTTGCCCAAACGTGTCGTTGTCTCCGAGGAGACAGTATACAAATTTATGGCTGTGCGCTGGATACCTGAAGCCGCTTTGGAGTGTCCATGGTGCAAGAATCTGCTCGGCACCTAATTCTAGGACACGAGGATCTGGATCTGTAGTTAAAGCCTGGTCAAGAAGGGAATTTGTTGTACATAACCATGAAATTTCAACATCATTTACTTTTGGGAAATACTTTTTTTTCATATAAAAAGACACCTCATACTGTTTTAACTTCATTCCACTGTATTTCCAGCATGATGCATCAGCCTCCTGGATTGCATTTTCCCATCACCCCTAAAAAATGCTGTTATTTTTTTATTTTTTTTCCCAAAGAATGCCGACCACAGCAAACTTATCAGTCCAGCTGGAGGAATCAATCACGGCCGGTGGCATTTTGCGCTGTGGGCTTGTTTGTGAATCTGTTGTCTGTGGCGCCTTGACAATCCCTGTGTATGATTGCTAGGACCCTTGAGGTGTTAGCTTTTGGAGAGTTTTTTTTTTTTGTCTGTACTTTAAAGTACGTTTTCCCCACTGCTCTATTGAAACTGCTCCTTTTTGCTATTCAATATATGTAGTAATGCTGTGGAAACTTTATATTAATCTTTTTCCTTCTGTCTCACCATTTACTGTATACATCTGTCTATTCATCTATATACTTATTTAAAAGTGCATACAAACAGATATCCCACAATGCAAGATGACTACAAGACATTAAATTGAAGATCTGAATTTACACTTGCACCATTAGCATTTGCATTTTCAATTCCTCTTCCTGAAAAAAGATCAGTATACATTTTTATGATGGATTGGACCAGTATCAAAGCATTCACCAGCAGTATCTATCTTAGGAGTCCAAGGAGGTCAATAAAATCTGGAGAAAGCTACCAATTAGCATTCACATTCATCTCAGTGGCAGTTGCTTGCGTGGGACAGGCCCCCACAGAAATATGCACTTACTGCACATGAGAACCACAGAACTTTGAGCCACATCACCTGAACTGTAAATGTCATCGAACTGCCAGAGCTGTGAATGGACTAATGATATTAAGAATGTGTACTGTCCCAAACCCTTCATTTGTAACTATCCTGAGCTGAGATGTAAAATTAAAATAAAGAAAAAGAGATCACAAAAATACTATATGCATCATATATCATTATGTAACTGTAATAAAATATAGAATTATTATTATAATTATAATTATTTATTTTTTTGCAGTACCATTCACATACATACTGTCGGTGTTCTGGGTTTTGTGTTATGTTTTTTATTTTGAAATTTGATATTCATGATTTTATGTGCTTTTGTTTATGGTCTCTGTAGTTCTTTGTTATGACCAGACCCTAACTGTTCTCAGGCTTTCCTTGTTTCCTATTGTTTTAGGTCAGGTATTTAACCTTGTGGTTTGTCTGGATTATTGTTTGGTTGGACCTCAGCTGTGGCGGTCAATGACTAGGTGTCATTTCATGGTCAAGTCATGGATTATGTTTCATGTTAGGAGCCATTAAACATCTTTTATCTGCATCTAGATCCAGAATCATTCAAGGCTACGTTACACATACTGTACATACATACAAGAATCATTAAGGTACATGCTGAACACTGTGGCCTGTGCTATGAACTAGCCTATACATTTTTGCCCTAAATCGTCTTACAAGTTGATGGAATGAATCAAATCTTCACATTGAGAGTGTAGGCCATCACTCTATTATGATCAGACTGGATTGAAGAACATTGAATGCATTCCAATTTAGCAAGAGCGAGACACTTAATTGAATCCTTATCAGTAGATTCCTTACTCAATCCAACCCTTCTTCCTCTCTTTCACCATAAAAAAAAAAAAGATAAAATAATAATAAAAAAAAACATAGCCTACTGCTGTTCTCAGGCACTAATCTCTTTCTTTATATCCAAAAACACAGAGCTAAATTTGATCTATTTGAAGGCACTATTTATTTCAACACGCCGTTTCATTGTTGAATTACATGCTGTCAAATAATTTCATCACAGCCATATGAACTTCCCTTTTTGTCCTGAAAATAATAAGCCTTTCATGCTGCAGCAGACTCCTGCTATATTTGACACCGTATTGATAATGTCACTTCAGTGTCATATCAGTCCAACCACGGGTTCTTAAATAGCGTGGCTCCACAGCTACTGAAACTGCGGCAGGTCTTTGAGAAGTGGCAGTCGCAACATACGATTTTAGAATATTGCAGTATATTCCACTCCGTAAGACACATCTCGGCAAAGAGACTTCAAAAGACGTACTCAGCTTATATATAATAGACGTTTAGAGGATGGGTGGTGGTGGTGGGGATTGAGCCAAGAGAATTGAAAGACCTGACGATAGATTAGCCTCAGTAATCTGCATAATGTGAGAGGCTGCTGGAGCATATTAGCATGTTAGAAATGATGCACGTAGCTTTGTAGGACAGCTTCCTTTATCCCCGATGCGCAATTGACTGAACAATAACCACTGCAGGTAAATTAATTACCCCAAATGCTGAGCTTTCAGAAAGCACTAATCTGCAAGCAGCCGTAATTAGATTAATTTTTACTGCTTAGGAAACCCGAACCATGTCTGCTAAATATGTTTTGAAAAATCGGGGTACATTTAGCTGGAAAGTTCTGCACTAACAGTTTTCTGGGTAGACAGAAACGTCTCTAACGTCCTTTCATTTGGAGCTTTTGACCCTTACTAAATACTTAATGTGTGTGTTAATGTGAATCAGCATCTACCGACTAACCACACACACACACACACAGGAGCAATAGGAGGATCTTTGTTGACATCTTTGTACGCATGCGCGAGTGGTTGTGTGGCAACAAAACAAACAGTATTGCGGGCAGTAAAGACGCGACGAGCACTTTCAAGAGAGTTAGCGGGCGAAATCCACAATATATAAGCACTTTAACATCTGAAGACCGGAGGAGGTTTGGAGAGAAGCTCAAAATTTGTATTGGTGACAAAATCGAAGTTATTCAAAGCCCATATGAGATCTGGGATGACAAAAAACGTTGGTCCGACTTGCCCGTGTCTTGGCCACCAATCTGCTGGGGAGACATTTATTCTTATTTAATAGAAACCCCTGGACCCTTCACTCATGAAAGATTAAAGGCTTTCAAAAGTCTGGAGGCCTATGATTATTTTGTTTTTTCAAAAAGTTGGGCCGATCTTTTCTGCCAAACAGAAAGCAGTGATCGTGCTAAAAGCAGAGGTTAGAACAGCCTTTTCTTTTGCTTTTAAGTTTTGCGATCCAGAATAGCCCATTTTGATGTGAGGAACATAGTCTGGGTGCTGTGGATCGCGGTTTGGGACACCTGAATCAGAACGCGAAAACATATGACTCGGTTGATTTGACTCAGTTTTATCATTTTTTTATTCAATCTTCTATAAATACATAGTCACTAAGACTTAGGCCTACCATGAACAAAATGAGCCTCACAAACTCGATCAGTAACGTTAGCTGCAGGAATCCAGGCTTTCTTCGGAGCGTCCAGGTTCAATCGCCTAATTGCACGCAACCATTTCTTTCGTTTTTCGCGATCCTTTTCGGAGGGAATTCGAAAAAACTTTTTATCAGGCCCCCAACGAGCCGTACTCGACCACACAGCAAGAGTGAACCATCCTCTTCTCTAAATCCTCCTCCAAACGTGCAAAACAATCAAATTACAGGTATCTAGAGGTATCTAGCGGTGTTTCCTGCCACACGATTCCCATGATGCAACGCGACAAATATAAACAATGACGTCACAAAAGATCCGCCTATAGCTGGTTATGATTCACTATCAATATATGTTCCAGTATTGTCATCATACACACACAAAGACAAATGTTAGACCAGATACATGTAAAACTATAAAAAAAAAAAGTATGTTGCAGACATCAAACGTAAAACACAAAACACCAAATATAGAGTCGTCAGATTCATTAATTGTGTTCCCACCCTTGTCGGTGATGATAATACCCTGTTTTGTAGAGACTGGAAAGGCAGTTTATCATAGCTCAGGGGCAAAAAAGGTCAAATGTGTTACAACAATGTGTTTCAGGCTAATTTAGCATTTCTTCCAGTCAAGTGATTTTAATTTACTTTCTCTCCACTCCTGCCTTTGATTCATGTCCCTGGAAAATTTCAAACCAATTAATTTGATGTTTATCGAATTAATCATTCTTCCTAAAATAACTAAGTGGGGCTATATGTGCACTGCGAGCCACGTTAGAAGGATTTTTCAGAACAACCTAGGATACGGATGAACATTTCAGTGGGGGGTTTAAAATAGAAAGCTTTTATGACTGTGTGTGTGCGCTTTTATGCGTGTATGCGCCATTCAGATTGTTTGTGTGTTCATGTTTGTGTCCATTCTAGTTTGAGCAGGTATGATTGATGATGTCTAACGTTTTTTTATTTTTTATAAATGGTCCAACCATCCATCAAGCACTTTAGCTGTACACAATTTAGTCATGGTTTAATTAAATATGCTCTTTTATTTAGCTTGCACACACACACACACACACAAACACACACACACACACATACCGGTCTATTAAACTCCCATATTTCAAACTGATAAACACACTTGAAACCCCGTTGTGCGAGTGCTGAGGTTAATTGTGTGAAATATTGTCAACATTTGGATAAGGGGTGAGGAAAAGAGAGGATTTCTTGCTAATTACAAGTCAAAACATTTGCAGAAAGAGTAAGGCTTGACTTGTTAAATTGCTTATGTTTGTCAACAGAGACTGGGAACGGGGACATCCGACTCCCATGTGCATGACATCTTAGAAAGTCTTTGAAAAATCATGACTCCAGTTACAGTCGTTTTTAATCATTCATCATGGTTTACCATCATTTATCTTACTTTCTAATCATGCCTGTGTATGTGGTGTAGTTCAAAGCAGTCATAAATCAGGATGTTGTTATTTTTTCCCCCTATCCAAACTAAACCTACACTCTCATCATATTTGTCTGTACTGTAGCTGTTCAGTAAGCAAGTGCGCACAATAAAACGCCAGCATAAATCAGCTATGTAATGAAGACATATTTTGACCAAAAGGCTGAACTGTTGTCCCAAGAAGACAAGGACGTTTTTCATAAATGTCAGGTTGGGACAGGTTGCCACTTACAAATGACATATAAATCTGAATATTATAAATACAAATATAAATCTGTTTCTTGAGCAGCAACTCAGCAAGGATCATGTGACACCGAAGACTGAAGTGATGATGCGGAAAATTCAGCTTTCATCACAGGAATAAATTCATATAAATAAAATATTTTCAAATACGGTAGTAAAGTTATTTTAAATATTTAGTTTTACATTGATTTGATGTATTTCAAATTATATTTAAACAAATAAAATGAATAACATGACTGATTTGATATTTTATTAAACATTTCTTAATGTTCTTAATTGACGTTCTCATTGTGACAACTCATCAAGAGTAAACGACATGATCCACTAGGGCATGTTGTCAGAAAAGATATAGTAGGTGAAAAGCAGAATGGGTTTTGTACCCGAATGACTTACTACTCTAGTGAAGTGTGCATCTGATGGTCACATTTCTATCCCATGAGGCCACTGGGGATGAGATGTCAATGGCAGTGAAGCGGCACAACTGACCCTGTAGGTCACATGACAACATGGCAAGTATAGCACGTCTGAACTGCATTCATACTACACACATCCATACTATATAGAACAGAATGTTTTCAACTGTTTTCAAGTAATTACTTGTTCAAAAGAGATATACTCAATTTTGGACTGAGCATGTATCTTTTTACCTGGACATTAATGGTGGAAATTGCTCAATAGCATTTGGTAGTCCAGGTTTTAAAGTCACCATAAAATCAAAATTGACTATTCTATATTTTTTTTATTTATTTATTTTTTTTATGGAATATTGCAGTACTTGTTATAAATTATTTATCCATGCACAACATTATTATAATATATATATATATATATATATATATATATATATATATATATATATATATATATATATTTTATAATTCAATTAATGTGCCTCATAATCTTGAATCAAAATATCTTTCCCTCTTGCTGTGACATCTCTATTATTCTCTGATGACGAGGGCGGGGCAACCTGTCACTCACATGAGATCCACCAATGGCAAACCACAACCATCCAATCAATTCCCAACATTTTTTTTTCTTTTCTGTTTTCTACATTTTATCTTGTTCCAGAAGCAGTTTGACTCAGTTATTTATCACAATAGTGTAGAGAAGACTACTGCTACTTCAGTTGCATGCCGACTTTAAGGTATAGACAGATAGGACAGACATAGACAGACCTCTGGGGCGAATGGTCAGGTTATACCATAGATAGAACATATTGGAAACCTCTCATCACTGTTATTCCCTGCCGACGACAGCTCTGGGTGAACACTGACAATAACAATTTCCTTTCGCTCATCCTCCTATCATTACTTATGTGTAATGAGTACCACAGATAGACAGCAGTTCATTGTTGCCTTAGTTCTTCAGCGCTTAATATTTCAGCGATTCAGTCTTTATCATCTCTTATGCAGTTAAATGCTCCAACAGCTCCCAGCTGACCCAGTTCCTCCGGGGTCATTCTCAACAACACAGACGCTGCTCTTTAATGAACACTGGAAATGTCCCTGAGATGTGTGCAGAAGAACGCGGCATGAATTTAACAGCATTCAGGTGGCAGGCGGCAGCTACGTTTCCGAGGGCACGCCACAGACGTGAGCCTGTTAACCCAGAGACCCTCGAGGAGCTATGGGACACATCATCACCAAGCCGGCGAGATCAAGAGAGCAAATGTTGACAGATCGGAGCGCCCCTCTTCCATATTCCTGAAGCTCTTCCATCTATAGCGCTCTCAGATCAGACTCCCACCTGCTTCAGGAGCAAGAACATCAGTTTCTGGTTAGATGCCGCTTAGATATTCCTGGCTCCTCATCAATACGTGTTCATTTCTGCATCGTTTGAGGAGAGAGAACGGAGAGGCGTTAGAAGCAGGTGACTCACCAGCACTGGCTCCTGCCTCATACTGGACCGCTCTATTTGTGGCTGCGTGCAGCCATTTGGAAAAACCCATCATCTGGGCCAATAGATCTGGAAATAGAGTATTCGTCAGGGTCAGCTCAACACCGGGGCCTTGAGGACAAGTTGCGCCACAAGGGGGCCGGGGTCTCCGAAGGCTATTTTCTGGCCGTTAAAGCTACACTTCTATTTCTACATCCGTGGCTCTTTGGAGCTCGCGCTCTGAAGCAATGCTGTACCAAGATGTGGCCTTCTGCTCTCAGATAAACATTTGAATTGCTAAATGATTAGGTGAAGTGGAAGCTCGGAGCAAAGATCGATAAGTCATCGGCATGCAGGGCTACGCAAGCCAATTAAGGAAACTGAGCTCCTTTCACAAATAACACGAGAAAGGAGAAAGAGACAGAAAAGGCTGAAAAAGTGAGGTATGAAATTGCTCCGTTTGCTGGATGCGCAGATGACAGTATTATTACAGGACTGCTTTGTTAGTCGTACTGACAGGTTGACACTAAAAACTTCATGATGATAAGCCTTGTAATCAAGTTTTCAGACGATTACAGGCATTAGAAACATTTAGAAACAAAGGTAAAAAAAATAAATAAAAAAAAAAGGGAAGTTTTAACTATCTCTTTCAATCTCCCAATCAGTATTTTGGTTTCAAGTTAAGAAAAGGAGAATGAGAGAGATATTATACTGCAAATGTGACAAACAACAATGATGAACCTTCAGTATGCGAAAAGAATATCAGAGAAAAAACAAAACAAACAAACCAAAAAAATAAACGCATAGCCTCTCATTTAAAGTATAACAGAGTAAATGACCTGAGGCTGGCTAGTGTAAAAGAAACTAGAAAAAAGTTTTTTTTAAAAAGTAAAAGAAACTACACCTGGACACAGACATGTACTAGACCTGTAAAACGCAAACCAAACTGGGATAAACTAAAGTCACAAGCCAATAACGAATGTTGGAGACTACCAGATAAAGCCATTTCAGTCCAATCAAAACATCATACAAAATTATACAAACTAAATCATAATAATTTTACCAAATGCACTACAGAAATGACAGTACTCTACATAGAAAATTAAAAATGAGCAGCCCTCTCTATGTAGAAGTACTTAAGTAGTCTACTTCACTATTGTGGAGAATTATAAAACTCCTGTTAACTGAATACTTGTACTTTTACTCAATGACATTAACATAAAAAAATAAAATAAAAAATATACATTTTACTTTATTACAACTAGAACATATGTGATCATGACTTTTCTCAATAATTGTATTTCTCATAATGTGACCAATCAATCATGCTAACATAAGTTTAACTTACGTGAAATATATTTTAGTGTATTTTTATAAGTTTAAATAATAATAATAATAAAGATAAATGTCATAATTTTCCTGACTTAATTTTCATTCTAAACTTGCATTAGTTCCTTTACTTTTCAGGGTTTCAGTTTATCATCTGCTCTGTCCTACAGTCTTATCAGAATGAGCAAATCGTTTGTGACAGAATTCATCCAAAAGTTGTTGCATTACAAATACTAAAATGACACAAATCTCTACTGACTCGTGTTTTCATAAAAAATAAACTTTCAGTGATACAGGTTGAGTAGTTATACAATGACAAAATGAACTGCATTTATCCATTCTTCCAACTTTACATTTACTCATCTGCACCAAGCCAGTTGCTAAGACACACAAGGTCATTCACATTTTCAGATGATAAAGAATCTGTACAATATGACCAGCAAGAGAAAACAACCTTTCACAGGGTACAGATGTTGCAGGTGTGGTCAAGTACTTCTGTGCAATGGAGGATGTTCTGTGCATGTTTGGACCTCCACTGTAACGGACAGGCCTCTGTATATCAACACGAACTGTTCTCAACTGAGTCTTCCTCGTGTTCAGAATCAGACTCTGATGAAGCAGCCAATAGGCCAAACTCTGTGGTGGCTTTGATGTTGTTGCTTCCACAGGTTTCTCTGCAACAACCCTCTGTTCCTTGAGTAAGTGACTGAGGCACACACCTCAGCTCTCTCAGCTCTGGGTATACACTTGAGCTCCATTAATCTCAGGTCCAATGCTGTAGCAATCTTCAGATATGCAATGCTGGCATTTTCCTTGCGTGTCTCCAGGTCTGTTCTGAATGTAGAGTTGAATTTGACCACATAGGCAGGGTCATCATCTGAGCTCTCCATCACCCGAGAGAGATGGCATAAAGCAGGCAGAAACACAGAGCATGAAACTTTTCTCCTCCCAGAAGTTCAGTCACATACCTGCAAAAAATCTAACCCATTTCACTCAAATGTTTTGCATTCACTGATACACACAAAACATGTTCATGCTATATTTACACACACATACAGACACACTATTTCTCTCTCGTTTCTGCGGACACTTTTTTATCATGTCCAGAGTCGAATTCCATCTGGTTGGAACGTCTTGTATAAGCGACTCCTTCTTTTGTCCATGTTCAATTTGTTTTTGTTCTAATTCTGCAGCACTCGCTGGACTGTGTTTAAAATGGCCCACAACTTGTCTGCATTTGGCCAGGACATTGTCAAACGCACTGCTGTGCGGAGAGACTGTGCGCGACACGGGGGACGTGTTCAAAAGGCAGATGTCTCGCAGCAGCGATCATATTTCTTGCACTATCTGTGCTAAGTGTGCTGACTTTATTTGAAGCGTTCCACTGCTGTGCAACATGAATAAAATGTTCAGCGCACGTTTCAGCAAAATGTCTCTCTTGTGTTTTCGTTACAGTCAGAGCATGTGAATGCAGTTCACACTGTTCATCAATATAATGCACTGTAACTCCGAGGTAATTATGGTTGCCCAGCGATGTCCAGTAGTCTCCGGTGAGGGCAACAGTGTAACGCCGTCGCCTTTGTAGTCCTCTCCAGTTCATGTATTCTTCCTGTGATGGTGCGTCTTGGGGAGGCTCATACGTGCAGTCATTCGTGCGAACGTTCTTCAGACCGACATCTTCCACAATACTAATCGGCCTGCAGTTTGTAGCTACCCACTTCGCTATGGCATTTGTTAGCTTGTCTTTCTTTTGTTTATCTATAGTTATCCCACACGCTGCATCCAGCGTAGTCTGCCGAAGCCTCCCTCCACTGCTTGTTTGGGTGGGTGATTTGCTGGCATTGCATTTAAGTGATACTTCAGACTCGAAGTACTCCAGTGATAAGAA
Organism: Leuciscus leuciscus; assembly: GCF_965113295.1. Lineage (NCBI taxonomy): Eukaryota > Metazoa > Chordata > Actinopteri > Cypriniformes > Leuciscidae > Leuciscus > Leuciscus leuciscus. The sequence goes on from NC_138734.1 coordinate 4,368,636, forward strand.
AATTCAGCTTTGCAGTGGTTATACAAATAACTCTGGTTCTATCAACTCCGCCGTGTGGAACCTTTTTCCATTTTTCTGTCCGCACCAGATCTTTTCTGTTCTGCGCTGCATCCAGTCTTAGGCTCACCCCACATGCTCTGATTGGTTGAGACGCGTGATGTTGCCCATCCCAAGTCAGTACTGATCAACATCCCAACCCTCCTGTGACCCATGGTTTGTCTGTATGTGTATTCAGAAGCAGTAACCATGGATTTTCAAAATAATAATAATAATAATCAAAAATTGTTAATGCGCGATAAAATAATTGTTGGCGTTAATTAATTAATGCGTTAACACGATAATAATGCGTAAACTTGCCCAGCCCTAATATATATATATATATATATATATATATATATATATATATATATATATATATATATATATAAGTGTTGAGTTTTACTTATAGATACTGCATTGCAATTCCCTGACCAATAATTGACAAGGGCACCGGTATGGAATTATTTAAATAGACACACACACACACACACCAACAAACTTGATTGCTGCATGTACAGCACAAATATAAATGTAATACCTACAGAATAAGACAACATAACGTGTGTGAAATCCACCACAACAGTCTTCTATTTCATTAACAAAAAAATGCAAATCTGCTTTAAAACTCACAAAAGACAAAAGTTCAAGTCACAAGTGCTATTTGACCTACAGATACAGTAGGAGTCCATTTCTGTCCCCCAAGGTACAATCTACACTAACGTACCCCATAGGGCTTATAATTGGACCTCAAGGTACATATATGTACCTTTTTGAGGGTCAAAAAACATTAAAAGGTACATATACTGTATGTACAGTTTCTTTTAAAGGTTAAGGTACAATATTGTACCCTTGAGGGTACAGCCCCAGTGACAAGCCATTGTACCCCTAAAGGTACAATTATGTACTTTATTTTCTGAGAGTGTACACACAACCCAAAAGACACTGCCTAGGCTAACACAAGCTCATATAAAGGATGTACCAGAGGTCAGAGGAGAATCAATGGCCAGACTGGTTCAGCTGACAGTAGGCAACAGTAACTCAAATAACCATTGTTACAACCGAGGTCTGCAGAAGAGCATCTTTGAACACACAACACGTCAAACCTTGAAGCAGACGAGCTTCAGCAGCAGAAAACACACACCGGTGACACTCCTGGCCACAATTTACACGTACTCAACAAAACTGGACAATAGAAGATTGGAGAAACATTTCCTGGTCTGATGAGTCTCACCTTCTGATGCATTATTAAGGGTGTAGATTGAGTATTATTGCTGACGATGTCCATCCCTTTATGACCACAGTGGAACATCTTCTAATGGCTACTAACAGGATAACACACATGTCATGAAGCTCAAATCATCTCAAACTGGTTTCTTGATCATGACAGTGAGTTCACTAAACTCAAGCGGCCTCCACAATCTCCAGATCTCAGTCCAACAGAGCAGCTTTAGATGTGGAGGAACAGGAGATTCACATCATGGATGAGCAGCTGATAAATCTGCAGAAACTGTGTGATGTTTTCATGTCAATATGGACCAGTATCTCTGAGGAACGTTTCCAGCACCTTGTTTAATTGAAGGCAAAGGGTGTCAAACCGAATACTAGGAAGGTGTACCTAATAAAGTGTCCGGTGAGTGTATATTCACAATGATGTGCATTAACAGGCTACGTCCCTAATTAAACACATTGTTATGCCTGATTGTAATGGAAATGCTGCAATGACCAGCTTGAAGCTCTGCAGGTGCTCTCAGCATAATGAAGCTCCAAACAAACACATTTGATTGGCACATCACGTCCTGACGTTCAACACATCAAGAAGACTTAAACCATGAGAATCCATTTTGCACTCGGGTAAGGTGAGCTGAGGTAAGAGCGATTACCCCTCCCTCCCTTCCATCCAACTCCACTCCTCAGGATATTAAAACTAAACTTTCAATAGCCGTGGTTTAATCTTCGCAATCTAAAGCACCTCTGAAATATTAAATCACTCGTTGAGAACATAATTTCCCCACCTGAATATCTCTTATCGCTTCTGATGACGGCTCCGAAGACACATCTATAACAGCATACATATTTTATAGAGGAGCAGGGAGGATAAGTACAAATGCCATAATACTACATCACTACACTACTAATAAAATTATTAATATTTTAATTGCAATTTTCATTTGAAGTTCTATAATATAAACTTTGGTTTATGAGCAGTTTTGAAAATCATTTAAATGTCAAACCACTGTAAAATTGTACTGCTTACTTTAACGGAAAATATTCTGGAATCAGATTTCAGGGTATTGGTTTCAGTTTCTGCTGCGTCCCGTCAGAACAAGGAGCAAATTGTGACTTTTGACAGGTTCTTCAAAAAGCTTTCACATAAAGAAATACTAAAATGAGAAAAACTCTACTGTCTCGTGTTTTCTAAAGTCACATTTTTTTTTTTTTTTTTTTTTATGCTTTTTACTTTAAATACATAAGTAATTTTTGGAATACTTAGAATGCATTCTACTATTTGCAGTTAGGGACCAACAAACAATTGACAAGGGCTAACTATGTATTTAAAAAAAAAATATATATAATAATTATCACTAACACATCACTAAGTAACTAATATAAATAAAAATGTTAACAATCAATCAGTTCAAAACTTATATATTTGTATTCAACAAATTACAGTATTATACAGTAGTTTGAATCAATGTGGCCATTGCTATTCAAAGAGTTTGCAGAGTAAAATGCATTGCCCAGAGCTTCCATCTATCAATATTTCAGACTGCTTGTTAATGTAGGCTTGCAGGTGCTCAGAGGTTGAACTTTTTTCAATCTTTTCAATGTATGTTTATGTAATGTTAAAATTGTAATATTAATAAATGAGTGTATTTTTTTTCTCGGAAGAAAAATCGAAGAAGCAAGAGACAAGATACGTATAACCTGCTGAAAGACAAGACAGATGTGGGTTGTATGCTACCTCCACAATATCTCAAGGTTTCGCTCTGCAGGAGAATCTGAAACATGAAAGTCTATTATAAAAGGAAATGTTTTTAACTGAGGAATGCAACCAAGCATTTTGCTTATTAAAGTAGATGAACCATTTAAAAACAAGGACAGGGTAGTTTCCAGACATGAGCAAAGCCTTAAAAAACCCCAATGTCATTTGGAATCTTAAAACTTCAAGTAAAAAAGGGAACAGTGTTATAGTTCATCAGTACCATTACTGGACACAAGCCATTCTCAGACTAAACCAGATAAGACGGAAATTAGAAAAGATGACTACAGGCACTTCTCTCCAATACAATGCTGTTGTATAAAGGAAAATATCAGACACACACACACACACACTCTGATAATACAAGATGTTTCATGGAATGGAGACGGACGGTCTCATTGGAGAGTTTTGATTTTACTGTGTGGTGTTTGACAATGACATATTTCATGTTCTGACGTCTGTTCTGGAGGCCTCGGAGAACACACAGTTTGCAGTCGCTGTCATCAGCACAAGGTTAGGGAAGGGTTTTGTCTCGTCTGGTGAAATCTGAGGCCTTGTTAACTTATTTTCCCTCAAATAATTTACTTTCTGCTATGCTGGCAATAACTCAAACATCCTCACAATGTGTTCAAACCAGACGACTGTCAAGGGTGGCTGTATAATAATCGCACGACAATGAATAACTCAAAGGAAACAGTCTTTAATCCAGTAATTCAGGAAATAAGGAGGGGAATCATATGGGAAAACACAAGCACTTAACTTAGACGTTAAACACCGACGAGACCGGACCATGATCCGAGGAAACACAGGTCTTGATGATCAACGTAACTTAGGAACACGTGCAATCTCAATGAATTAACATGGAATAAAACTAGCAAAGGGAACACAGGCAAAACAGGAACAGAACACTGATAAATCAAAACCAAAACAGAACTTACAGTAGCTCTTCTATGCAAAGGTTTCGCCTTAACCCTCTGGTGGTCTTCAGTTTTCCTCAATGGGACCAAAATTGCCAAAAGAAAAAGGACAAGGATTTTGGCTTTTGCCATCTTTGTGGGGACATTTTGTCATAACGTAGGGTTTGCCTGAAACACACACACAAAATATTATAATTTCAAGGAATTTTTGTGTTGGCCAAATATTGGCTAAACCTTTACAACAATATGCTATATCATATGGGAATGCAGATATAGAAAATAACCTTGCATTGCATCAATTATCAAAATTACCATAATCAAAACAGATAATCCCTGTAAAATGTAAGCTTTCAAGTTTAACATTGTTAATATATTTAGAACTTTTCACATTACCTCCATCATATATCAACATAGATTAAAAAAGACAGTCCTTGTTTTCTCCATTATAAAGAATAATAATGAGCTTTGCATAGCTTTTGGTTTTCTTAACTTTTTAATTAACTTTATTAATTTAATGAGAACGGTTGAATGCAATTTTCTGTTAAAGGCTCAAGGATCACCAGTCAAGAGCTGTGAAGTGTTTCACTGTTACTTAACAATTAAGTGCTTACTTCATTGAAGCAATTTAAAAAATGTAAAAATTAAAAAAAATCTCCCAACATTCCCGGTCATTACAACCTTGAACCATTGAGAATATGCATTATTAACAGATATCTAATGAGCTTCTTTTTATGTTGACCATTATACTATTTCATCTTAATTTGTGGCAGAACTTGCCCTTGAGTAAAAGCTTTAAAAGAAAGCTCCTCAAGAAATGCTTTGAAATTGAGTTGTTCTTAACCTATTCAACCTTGTGTTAGCCTGTCAAAGTTTTCAACAAATAATGCAGCTAATCTCCTGTTTGGCGAGAGACAGACAGATATGCAGAAAAAAAAAAAAAAAAAAAAAACACACAACCACTCAGAGGTGATCCATTAGTTCCAGCAACTCTTATTTTTTTCAAGTGCAGTTTTGCACAAATTATGCAAGAACTGGAGGATGAAGGAAAAGTGCCTCATGCAGTTTATGTCTGGCATGTCCTGAATTTTTTATTTATTATTTGTATTATTATTTTTTTAAAGGCAACCATGCTTGCAAATGGCCAGAACCTTTTAGTTTAAGGATGGCAAGTCAGAGAATAGTAATGTGATTCACTGTCAAGATCCTTTAATGCAAACGACACAACAAACAAGAAAACAGGCCTAATGAGGTACGTATTAAAATCCTGTCTTTGATTGGCCAGTAACTCATTGATTTTCTGACTTGTGTGTTCATGCACACTACATTTACTCTTTGTCTCCATCAATTCTTTAAATATTTTGTTACCAAGGTCAGATTTTGCATCTTTAATGCAGTCACTAACCCAACAATTCTTTAAAGAAATACACCAATGACATGAACCAACATGTGTGCTGTAGAGCACATTTATTATAAATGAGAATATTTCTATATTTTCCTCCTCCTCCATGACCTGGCTTCAGAGAAATGAGCTATGTGAGAATGTGGGTCAATCAGAGCAAAACATCTGATGGCAAGAATTCATTTGAATTATTTATAGATTTTTTTTTTTCCCTTTTTTTTTTTTTTCATTGATTTATTTTGGGACAAGACGTGCAGATCCTAAATATTTAGAATAATAGCATTTACATAATTGTATGCTATGTGTTGGTTTATGTTCATTCGTGAACATTTATCATCATTGTTTATAATTGAATGATAATATGAACTCCACACACAGTATGCATAATGCATACTAGAACATCAGCAAACAACATTAATTTTTCTGAATTGTACTATATTGTTGTCACATGACCTCACTAAGCATCCATTCATCAATAAATATGAACATTTAAAACCAATTGTCTTTAAACATGTCAACTTTTGGCAGTTAGAGCAAATGATGAGTGACAAAACTGATATGGTTGCATTTGAAATGTATTGTCGAAAAGGAAGGTCAAGTCAAGGCGTCCCTTTTTCTCAAACCCTTATAATTACTGAGATAGTTGTGAGTGACCATAGATATGTATTCGTAGGATCCACATTCGACCGTTCCAGAAACGTCGGTGTGAGCGCCATCTCGGAACGATTAACATGAGGTTGTTCATCACTCACACTAAAAAAATCAATGAATCTTCACTGAAAATGTCACATTATTGACCAGCCTGTGGCTATAAAAAACACTAAGCTATAAATTCCAGATGAAATGGGATAACTTTTTAGAGGTGAGAATGTTACTCATTACTCAATATCCATATGCAGAATAATCACATTCATGAAAAAAATATTGTGGATAACTATTGCAGATGCACATTCAAGTTGCTCTCAAGTGGTCACAAACCGGATTTGACCTTTCCAATATGGAGGACGGCTTATAGCAGGCCATAGAAACAGACACTGTTGTGATGACTTATCAATGAAAGCCTGTTTCAGCCATGGACTTAATAACAGGTAATTGTGATCATTTTATTTATTTTTATCTCACAATTACAAGTTTATACTGTAAATCACAATTCTGAGGGGGAAAACAGTGAAAATTGCAAGTTATAAACTCAGAATTGTGAGAAATAAAGTCAATTTTAAGTCAACAGAATACATTTTAAAAAGCTGCAGTTACCTTTTTGATTTTTTATTCCATGGCAGAAACAATAAGCTTCCATACGTATCCGTGTTTGACAACTTATAGTCTACCCTATACGTCATTTCTAGTAATGTGATGCGTACCTTCTGAATTAAGCTTTCCATCTATAAAAAAATGTCAAGCAGTTTTTATTTCCCAGTGCAACAGACCTCCATTGTACAAGAAAAGTACATTTTTAACGTGATAGAACTGTTAACAACAAATGTAAGCTCTAAGCACAGAACTCAAACTCACATTCTTTCACTTTCGGCATTCTTGAACAAAACTTTTCTTTGGCTAAGTGGAAAGGGGGGATGTGATGACTGCTTATGTAAGTACAGTCTCACTTGAGACTGAAGCTGAGAATCAGGAGGCGAGTGCTGGAGGAGGGAGCCGCCATGCGTGCATTACTTCATCAGATCACACAAGCAAGTCCACACTGATACTTCCACAATTAGAGGCGGGAACCCGCGCTGTGGAGACGGCACGTACCTGAGGTAAGCTTAAGAAGGCGCTCAGACGTTACTGTAGCGCAGCGTGTAACGAGCCGGCGAGTCCTCCTTGCTCTCAGCTCGCCCGTCTCAAAGAGAGAGGGGATTAAATGCTTCAAGAGCAACAAACAAACTCTCCGTGGAGAGGCACTGAAGCAGGATGAGTTAGAGCTCAGAGAGAGAGAGAGAGATCACGAGTTCAGAATCAGTGCCTGAAGCATGAATAACCAAAATAAGGAACTAAAATAACATCTATATATAAAATATATCTTAATGCAATTCACAGGTTCAAGGACAAAATCCTTACAATTTTAGGTAGGGCTGCACGACTAATCGTAATAAAATTGATATATTGTGAGTGTATGTATGTGTATGTCATACTTTGTCAAACTAAATTACATTTTAATTATTACATTTATTTTATTTTTTTACAATCATAATAATTAAACAAAAATCACAGGACCCAGATACAGATAAATAAAAAATGCACATTATAATACAATTTTTAAACATGCACCAATAAAAAGTGACTACTTTCCCCAATCTCAACTAACTTTTTTAGTTAAAATCAACTTTCATTGTTTAGTTGACTCTGAATATATGTCTGTGTGGTTTTATAGTCACTTGTTTATCCATCTTAACTAAAAATATATAAAAATATGATATTAGTGTTTTTGAAATGTAAAAAAAAAAAAAAAAAATGCATTTAGAATAAATACCTAAATCAAGCCTTATATGTAGGCTATCAACTTCCCCATGTGTCATTCATTATTTATTTATTTTTAATCATCAGCTCTTCCATCTTAAACACTGATACTGCTATGACCTGATATGCTGTTCAGAAATATATCAGCCCCTATTTTAATCATAATATTTCTCAACCGTCTCAATATCGACATGCCCCGGTTTGGTTCAGTGATTTTCTTGCTCTGATAGACATTAGCCCTGTCTCATAGCAGACTTTCTCCCTTGGCGACACTTTAACCATTACAGTTGCACTCTGGAATTAGGCCATATATATATATATATATATATATATACTGTATATATGAGAGAATTTTGGCCACAATGTTTCAGCATTTTTAGTTTATGTTTAAGTAATCCCACAATACACTATGTTTTATCTACACCTCTGTTCTCTCTACCAATTGTAATGTATAACATTTACACACATACATACACCAACAGTTCAATATCATTTATTTTCTATGGCATAAATTTGCATGGATACTGGCATTTTTTCTAAAGAAAATGCGAACTGTTTTTGCAGTATTATCTTCTACATTCTGGGCCGCCCAAGTGGTCAAAGACCCCGAGACATTTCCCGTTGGATTCTCTGAGCTTGTTTATTGTAAAGCGGGCAGATGATTTACTGCTCCCTGGCCAAAACACGCTAAGTAATGAAAGGTCTGTTAAATTTCCACCCGCTTATAATATTTCATAAAAGCCTTTGCTTATTAAAAAGACAAAGGGGAGGTGGGCTTTATTTTTCATAATCAGGCTGATCCCAAACCTGCAGGAATGTGATTAAATTTGTTTTCTGCATACTGTTCAAGGATTCCCACAGACATAACACACACAGACAACGAAGGAACACACTCAGAAAAACTGCAAAACAGGGATGTATTACTGAGGTTAGACTATGTCACATCTGTTGGCACGGCATCATGTGTTTAATGCAACGTCCCCAAAGTATCAGTGTCCCAATAAAACAGCCCAGTGGTAAGTGATGCCGTAAGACTTATGACCTTGACCAGATGGTAAGATTACTCAGGGATCCTGCGTAGACAAAATAACATATTCTGAAACAGACGAACGCACAAATGCACTTCATCATTCAGTAATGCAAGCGCTTTGCACAAATTTAGCCCTGCAATCAAAGTGTTTAGAGTTGCAATAGATCAAAGCTTTCTTTTTTTGGATTGAACAATCAATGTTTGGGGTGCAGAAACAGCACAGTGAAAAAACCCTCGCCTCAAGAAGCTTTGTCAAATCACTCTTGTTAAATCTTAGAAATACAGGTTACAGGAGATTATGCGGGACGTGGTACGAGGATCTGTTCCTATTGTATGTATTCCCAGGGTGACACATGTGTAGGTGAAAAGACCCAAGCGCTGTACTTCACATGGTTCAGCACTCTTAACTTCCAGATGGCTGTGGAAATAATGCTATTGTACACCTGCTATAAAAAGAGTGCAGTCTGGCTTAAAACTACAAGAAAAGGTTGGATGTTTTTTCTTTTTCATTTATTCTTTTTCACAAGTAAACTTTGGTTTTGGTTTCCAAGGTTGCATAGAAAGATAAAATAGATCAAAAACATAGCAATGATACGTTATCACTATTTCAGTACATGTCTCAGATGACAACCTGACATTTATAACATTTAAAGCAATGCGACATGAAGTGTAAGAGTTAATGCCTTACATACAGATGTGGTGCTTAACAAAAGTCATTTGTTCTTTTTTTTTTTTTTTTATGCCATGAAAGTTTGACAAATCTGATTAAAAAAAGAAAGAAAAAAGTTACATATACAGCAAGTAAAGCATGGAGAAAATTATTTTATTGCAGATTTGTATTCAGTTATAAATAAATACAAATTATAATTTGAAATGATTATTGTAATTCTAAAAAGTACATTTATAAACCTTAAATATAGTAATTGATTTATACATTTGAATATAATTCTAAATATTTTAATATATCAGTGTAAATCTATATAAAACATATGACATTAAATGTGTTATATATATCAGTTACCTGAGGCCGTTTATTTGTTGATTTAGTATTGATAATGAGGTACCAGAGGCTACTATTCGGCCGAAGCCAAATTTCCCATGTGATCCACGTTCAAACCCTGAGTGATCATTATCATTATCATCTGACCTCTTCTAAACAATAAGGCCTATCGCAGAACTTAAGATCTGTCACAGCTGTTTTTTGGGTTGTCAAGTTACACAAATTAAATTTGGCTAGGGCATATGGTGGATATGGACGAGGACATTGTGAGAACAGTCTTATCCTCACTCATTTTGTCAGTAATTAAGGGAATGGGCTTAAATCAAACAGTCTGTGCAAATTCTTACCATCTGTAGAGCAAAGTTTCCTCAAACAGACATTTGTAGTCATTTATTGATAGCTGGTTGCATTTTTGTCTGGTGATTGAGTACTTCACAGTGAGTGTGTGTGTAGTGTGTGTGTGTGTGTGTGTGTATGTATAGAAGCTCAATTTCACTGTTTGATGGAGTCATTAGGAAGGAGGTCTGAAATCTAGAGGAACACCACTCATCTTCCAGATGGAACTTCCTGCTCACGTCTCCGGCAAAGTCAGACGGATCACCCTGGTGAGGGCGTCACATGCATTTTGAATCATAAGTGTAGCACAATCATACTCTAAAATGTACGAATGTTGTTTTGACAAATAACAGATTCACAATAGCTTTTCACGTTGTGCATTTGAACGGCGATGTGTTTGCATCATCAACATGTGTGTAGCTTCCAGCTGCTGTTTACCAGGCAGAACTTGACTTTAGCATGTGCAACATGTTCCTGGATCAACACCTTTGTAGATCCTGGAACAACATTGCAATCAACCAATCATATTTGAGGGACGTTTACAGTTTATGTGAAGTTTAGGCTTAAAACCAGGGTTAGATGCTTCTACATCAGTGTTATTCACCTATCATTTCCTTCTGATTTTAAGGATAAGTTAAGGATAGGTTTAGGGGTAGGGATATGGTTAGGTCTACATTTTCGGATAGGAATGTTGTTCCAGGATCAACGAAATATGCAAAATACGCGTCTTAACTCTGCAAAATCAGGACGTGCGTTTACCAGTGTGACATTAATTGATATGCGAGTCATGAGCATTTGTTATAGTCTGTGCACAAATGTGTTTTTCTTATGTATTCTAGAGATAATACAGTATAGCGGGAACTAGAGGATGAATGATCTCACTCAAACACATCCTATAGACCTCATGCACCAGAGAAACGAGCACTGCCATGTCGAGAATTTTGTCTTTGAACTTCCGTTTTTGCAGTAGCTCTGTATGTTTACATGGCATCGCTGTCGAAGAGTAATTAGCTGGTGAAGTGGATTTACCTATTGTGGAGTTAACGAAAGTTTCATGAGCATTGATGCGGATGTAAGTCAGTAAACCGGGAAGATTTTAAAATGAGTGGTTCATTCATAAATCTTTAAGTTCTTACCGTCATGCCTTGGAAATACAAAACTGAAGACAGAACACAACGAGTGGGAAAAGGGGCAGGGCTACATAAAGTCTATATAGATGTAATGTACACACAATATAAACATATTAAGCTCACATTTGTGCAGTCAGATTAAGTGAATATGCTTAAAGTATACAGTATGCTAGTCCAAATGTGTAGCATACTCTTTAAATTACTAAATGTTTATACATTTTAAACATTGTATACATTTCTGAAATGTGTTTTAAATTCAACTAAAAAATATTTGTTTTGCTAAAATGTTGTATTCCATTTAAGTCAGAGTAAAATGGACATGACTATAATGTCAATTTAAAAAAGACAAAAGACTGATTAAAAAACTGCAAAAGCTAACACTCTTTTTCCGAGCACGTACATGTGATAATGTGTAGACCATTTGAGTGAGAACATATAACTTGGAGACAAACTGATGGAAAATGATCCTCTCTTCAGTCTCTCTCTCTCTGTCTTCTTCAGTCCCCCAGCGAGAGCCCTGGAGAGAGAGGCAAGAATCTGTTTGGCTGTGATAAAGAGCTGATCAGCGGTTCCCCAGAGCCCAGGCAGCGCTGGACCCCTCACACCAGCATAGCGCTCATGCAACCTGGCACTGAGGAGACGGAGAAAGACACACAGAGACATGGAGAGGTGGAGCCACTGGGAACAAGCAGGAAACACATGGGAGAAAAGTAGCAGGGATGAGGACGATGATGACAGGAAAAGAGTAAAAGAGTTTAGATGACATAAAAAGAGAAGACGAAAAACAAGCACAATGACTCTGGCTCACTTACAAAATGAGGTAGGAAGGACGACAGAAAGCCAATACTGTAGTTGATGCACCTTAACTGTTGGCCAGAGTTAAAAGAGTTCAGTTCTGTGCTTGCAAAATATAAAGGCCATGCTACAGAAATCCTCTTCAATTGCTTGACTCCCAGTCATAAAAACAAAAAGATTCATATATATTTCTTATGCAAACCAATGTGAGCACATGCAGCTGGACTCTGGAAAAGCAAAAATAAAAGATAGATAATTTGATTGATTTTTTTTTTTTGGTCATTAAATAATTCCCATATCCATTTGTGTTAAAACAAGTGGTAACAATCTGTATCCGTATCCCGGTGTTCTTTGGGTGTAGGGATAATTAGACTAAAAATGAGAATAAAATGAGAATAAAAGAATAAAAATGTGTCAAGCTAACGCACAAGTAAATATAAATAAAAAGCCTTTATTTAGCCATGGCTTAGGCAATTAAAATCAGTGTACAGATAACCACACACCGACACATTGTGGCTAATAAGCCTTCATCAGAGTGTGTATAGCAAACACACTCAGAGTCCTTTAAAACAACAATTAGTTAGTCATGTGACAATCACCTGATTATGTAATGTAGAATAGTCACAAGAGTGAATAAATTGTTAGATAATTAATGATATAGAGAGGACAGATCTCACCAAAACACAATTAAGCCTAAAATAATGTTTTTTCCACAAAAAAAAGCACTAAAGTATAAGTGTATAACAAATCAGAATCAACAATGTATTCCAAAACATACATTTTTATTATATTTAAAAATGGGTGACATTTCATTCCCCAGGATATTATATGTATAACAATGCATGAAAATTCATTCTAAAATACATTTTATTATTAAGCAAAGTGTCTCCCACATTAAGCTAACTGCAAAACCCAATGTCTATCTCTATAATTTAACATGACATATAGTGAATAAAATCCTTCAGAAATCTTTTTTTGTATTTTTTTAATTTAATTTTTTTTTTGCATTGCCGTGTGACTTCATATCCAATCTATGCTTTAATGTTTAAATGATCTAATATTTTAGATAAAATACACATTTCAGTCGTGTTCCTGGGTTTTCACTCAATCCTGTTATCCTAACACCCCCAACATTCCACAAGACACATTTTCAACAGGAAGTTGCATCATCTGGATCTTCTGAAGGTAACGGGAGGACCAAAAGTAAGTCCTCTCATTTTAATTTCTGACTGAGAAGGCCAATCTCAACATACTGTCCTGTTACCTAAATTATTTCTTAGGTGTTATTTGTTTATTTAAAAAAAAATTGCTCAGTGTCCTCATGCTATTAGCATTTATCATATGTGGCCATGGGTGCTTCTCAATATCCCTCCTCGTCTCCTCGCTCCTACGTCTTCCATCCTGACCCGGTAACCGATCGAGCTCAGCCATCTTGAAGGACATCTCAAATCTCTAATTGCACCGCGAGGAGTCGAGGATCGAGGAGTGAGGAGCTTCCTGAGGAGTCATGAGCGAGGATACAGGTGTATCCTATGCGGAAGAGTTTTATCGACTAAAACGTGACGTACGTATAAATTCTCCTCCCCCTTCACATCGGTCACAATCATTTTAATTTATACTTTACCTTTGCAGTTTATATAAACCACACATCTCACATATTTCAATTGCTTTATTGTTATTTATTATGAATTTCTTAAATAAACAAACTTCAACAACATAAGGGCAGATCCTTTGAGCGCTGTTGATGACAGTGAAGTGATGCTCGAGTGATCAAGTATTCCAATGTATAAAAAAAGTTACATTCGATTCCTCCGTCCTCATCTTCTTTCCTTGCAGCCTTCCCTCGCATCCTACAGGGGCTGGAGCTGAGACGCGAGGAAAGGAAGTGAGGAAAGCAAATGAGGATGCACAAATAAGAGATGAGAAGCACTACAGTATGTCATGTTTTTGATAATTTTTGCTTAAAAACTCAATCCTGTTACTTTCAGTCCTATTACTCATAAAAATAACAGGAGTGACTTCAAATAAAAGGAGTGAGTAGAATCCTCTGTTTTGTTGATTTATTACTGTGAATATTAGTTGATAACCCTTTTCACTTGATTTACATTTACATTTATTCATTTAGCTGACGCTTTTTATCCAAAGCGACTTACAATTGCTATATATATCAGAGGTCGCACGCCTCTGGAGCAACTAGGGGTTAAGTGTCTTGCTCAGGGACACATTGGTGTCTCACAGTGGATTCAAACCCGGGTCTCTCACACCAAAGGCATGTGTCTTATCCATTGCGCCACTACCACCCCACATTTATGAGTTTTACAGTTGCAATTACTTAGATTGTATACATTAGTATTACTTTTACAATGTGAATACCATACTTGCAGGGAGCCAGTCCACCACGAAGTGACTTAAACTTTTTGTCTTCGTCTTTCTTATATTTTGTAGAAGATGGAGAAAACCTGTATTATACAGGTGCCAGAAACACCCACCCATGGAGCAAAACACACCCGCAACCCTCAATGTCTAGTTGTGTAGACATGGTCATCTAAATCGTCAGAGCAGCGGTCACACAAGATACAATAAATAATATATTTTGATTGAGACCTGATCCCCATCTGGGCCCTTGGATCCAGAGGTGCCTGTGGTTTAAACTAAAGCCTGTAACTGTTTGCTTCTACTGTTTTGGCTGTGCTCGGATGCATGTGATCGACACACGTGCAATACAATTGCTTTCTGTACTCTACAAGACGTCGGAGTTCGGCACTGAAATCGTGTCATGATATTCGCTCGGAAGGATAGAAGAAGAAAAGTATGCATGCAAAGTTTAGAAGAACCAAAACAAAAATGATGGAGAATGAGATGCTGCTTTGTTTACTGTCCTTGACACAGTCTATTGTTTTGTGGCACTCTTTTCGCTCTTTTCTTTGAATACATCACAACTGCGTATTGCCACCTAGTGAACTCTTCTGTGTCAACATTCACCTTGTGCATGCACTGTTGTACACACACACTGTCTGCGCAGACACTACATTTGGGCTGCACAGTGTGCGCTGACGTCCACGGACACTTCTGATGACAAAATGAAGTCGTGCGGACTGTTGCGGACAGCCGAAGTATACTATGGGCTTTAACACACATTTCAGACATGCTGAGCTTGTCCCACTTATTGTCATGTCCCACTTTGTTCTCTCAATGTCTTGTTATGTGCAATGGATATTATGAGCAAATGTATATATTGAACACATAAAGCTTAGAAATGAATGGGATTCAAAACCAAGTCAAGCATATCTGACTTCAAAGCTACTAACGAAGTACGTAATTTATACTTACAGTCAATACATCAGGTGAGCTTTTTTTTTAATGCTTTTACAGTCTACAGTTCACATCTTTGGATATTGATCCTACAGTTTAACTGCTGCTTGTTCAAGGTGACTTCACATGCACCCAATAGCAAATGTGCAAAAATCACACCTTTACTAAAGGAGAATCAAAAAGTTATGTTCACCTACAGATGCAGGGGAGACACAGCGGTCACACAAGAAGCAAGACATATTATATTTTGATCAAGACCTGATCCCCATCTGGGCCCTTGGATCCAAAGCTGCTTGTGGTTTAAACTAAAGCCTGTTTCTGTTAGCGTCCACTGTTTTGTCACAGTCCTAGAGAGTCAACACATTGTTTTTCGCTACAGAACAAAATAGTTATTTGAGTAATTTTGCAGTTATTGTCCAGAAAGCAGCTGATATATGGTTAACCTTCTGTCTAACATAGTACATAATATTTTTGGCTTATTGTAATGCATCTCAGAAACGCATGCACACACATATATACACTGCGGTTGCCCACAGAGATTATGGCTCAATATCACAGAGTGCTTGATCTCTAGATTCAGACACTGCTGTTCTTCGTTTCCCTAGTGAGAACTGTCCGAGTTGCCTCACCATGGGGCATATCAATTACCGGCTATAGTGTAAGCAAAATCGATACAGCTGAATACATAAGTACAAATCTTTCCCTTGACCATGAGAGGTCTTTGCGCTCAAAGGCAATAATACAGACTACTAGGGTTAGGTGCCGTATGTTTTATTGACGAGGGCCACACAACCCATATTTGAGAGCAACAATCCCAAGACTCCGATTCTAAGAAGTTATACATTACATGGCTCTCTGAAATACCTGCAGCTTTATGTGACCAATAATTTTGACTAAGTTGTCCCTTGCAACCAATCTCTATGCTAATCTCAATTATCTTGTATCACTTTAAAGTCTCTATCTTTACACATAATAAAGTACATTCTTACTTTGTAAAAGTTCCGTCAGGCGATTCATATATAGAACTTTTAGGGATTCCCACCATGGGATCATTTGATATATTTAGTTTTAATAAAATGTTTCATTTTATTTTTCATTTTAATTAAATTGTATGAATTAAACAGCTTGTAAACATACTTTATCAGTAATACATAACCCATTATACATTAAATAATAATGCAACCATTTAAGATATTTCTTCTTTATAGAACCTTTTTGGTTGAGTCAAGAACCCTATTGTTCCCTTTTGAGTGTAATTTCAACTCAAATCAATATTTAAAGGAGCCGTATGTAAGATTGTGGCCAAAACTGGTACTGCAATCACTTTCAAATTACTGTAGAGCGGTGACATTATTTCTTAATGTCTAGTGACATTTCAGGGCCATTTTATGATTAATTGAAATACATTTCTTACATACAGCTCCTTTAATGGTCATTTATTTGGTCATTATATATATATAAGCAAATTTTAAGTTTTAAAAGGCATAATATAACTTACATGTTATGTCTAATTCTAGATATAATCTAAATTCAAATTCTAAATTTGACCTAGTCACGTAATAAAATATTTAATTCCACAGCTCATGGTTAATGGGTGTAGCTTTGGCTTATAACCTTGAAGAAATGTCCAGTCGATACATGAGGTTACAAACCTAACCCCATTGATCTGTGTCTACTTCATAGATGGCTGATATGCTACTGATATCCTATTTCATGAATTATTTCTGAATCTATCGTTCCATCTGGATGATTCACACACTGAACTTCTGATTTAGTTGATCAGTGTATATTTTCCTTGATTCAGAATTGCAAAAGTTATATCATGCATGGCTGCTTTTTATATTCAAGGTTAATGTCAATCAAGAAACAAATAGCCTCTCTGCTGTTTTTATGGCAACCACAGCTTTACTTGACTGTCTGACTTTGTTTTATAACTGTCTAGAACTCTGCCAATGTGTGTGTGTGTGTGTGTGTGTGTGTGTGTGTGTGTGTGTGTGTGTGTGTGTGTGTGTGTGTGTGTGTGTGTGTGTTTCTTATGACTTATTACTTTGTGGCAAACCGTCGAGAGCAGCATTATTACTCAAGTGTCCACATGTAATAGATAAAGTTTTATATTTAGCAGAACTGTGAGACACGCTAAGGTCCAGAGCAATGAGCTATAAGAGACATATCCCAAAGCTAATTATTGATTCGAGAGCAAAACGAAACACAGAAAGAGAAGGAACAAAATAAAACAAAAGAACAAAAAAATAAATAAAACGTGTCTGATTTTCTTGCTCTCTGTTTTAAAGTCAATTTTACTGTTGTTTAATGAAAAATAACATTTTTATTTTCAATCAATTGCTCAGCAAATTTCACTTATGTTATGTTGAAAGTTATGGTAATTCTCAGTGAACTTTAGAACCTTTCTTTTTTTCTTTTTTTTTTTTTTACATCTCCGTGGTCATCTCTGAAAAGTGGCATTGGGAATGTTAATGAGATCCATTTTCCTGAGCAGAATCACTGAACCAACAAGCATGAATCATTTCATTAAACTACTGGCAACTTAATGACTCAAGTTAACAGCTGATATCATTGTGATTATGGCACTTATTGATATACTCTATGGAACGTGTCGGGAACACCACTGTCACACATCTCCGGGGCTTCTTTCACTCTTTTCTTTCTTTAAACACACTTACAAAATGAGGCTAACAAGGTCCTTAATTCAATTTCATCCAGTGCCTGAGCTAACAGACAGTGTGCAATGATCATCAGCGAAATATAGTCAGATCTTAATTTAAAATAAATGGCAACGTGGACGTCACACTTGACAGTTTAACAATGAAAAGAGTGAAATTAATATTTTACACATTAAAATTAAATGAAGTGATACAAACAAAACAAAAGTTCAGTAGAACCATGATAATAATTTATAATCACCCTGACTGCACGCCAAAAAAAAAAAAAAAATACAAATAAAGTGATTGTATGCTTGTTCTGTTGGCTGTGATTGATTAAAACTAGGGTAGTGTGTGTGTGTGTGTGTGTGTGTGTGTGTGTGTGTGTGTGTGTGTGTGTGTGTGTGTGTGTGTGTGTGTGTGTGTGTGTGTGTGTGTGTGTGTGTATTAGAGGCACACAGTCAATAATTCAATCATTTAGATCAACTCCTCAGAGCACTAGTTGTTTCAATTGTGAATGAAGTAGATCAAACAAGTAATGTAATATAGTCATCATAGCATCATTCCTGATTCTCAAGGTGAGGGGTTTGTACAGGTCATCTCTGAAGGTTCATTGGAAAAGCGTGACTACATCCTGGCTACATTTCTGCAAAACCGTGCCTATACATACATTCACTGCATTTTCCAAATTAAATGAATAACAGAGGCAGTAAAACACCAACAATTTATTTTTATTTTTATTTTTTTCAAACAAATGATTATTACAGTGGCTGCAGATTATTGATTATTCCTTGCTCATTACTATCTTAGCATCTCAAAACACTTTTACCATAGTGCATGATTTGTAAACTAATACATTTTGACGTTTGCATCAAATAACCAACTTTATATGTTTGGCTTTTCTGACGTATAATCTTTCTCGGTAGCTCACCTGGTCCAGCATTGCACTTGTGATGTGGAGCGCTTAGGTACGAGTCCTGTGACGATAAAATATCTCAAATACTATAGAAGCAAGCTAAAATTGCATGGTTGCTTCAGCAAATGGGTCTTTGTTTCATTTTTATTTTTATTAAAGCTACAATATGTAAAAAAAAAATTGCCGCTAGGGGTCGCTAACCTCTTAACAAAGGTGTATATTGATGACGCATAAGCGGAATTATGGAACTTGTCGTCATGCCGAAGGATCTAAAAATGTTTATGTATGAGTGAATACATTTATGTTTAACATGACTGTGGTGTGAAGCAGGGCGCGAGTGCTAACGAGAGACAGATATCAGCGCCATACGCGAGTCCCGCGGATATAAAAGAATAAGGACATTTAATTCTACCGAACTACTCGCAAGTGCTGAATAATACTCACACAGGTCAGTTTATTTGACGAATTAAACTTGTGAGGTAACGCATGCAGCGCTGTTTCACTTGGTCTACACTATCACACTAAACAGCATTTGAGTGTGTTGAAAGTTAAAATGTTATTCTATGTGTTAGTTTGTCTGTATTAGACTAGCATTCAGCTAGATCAACATTAGAATAACATACTGATCATATTCTAACATTTCATCATGTTGAGCTATACTGTATAACATTGATTTGTTTTATGTATATTTGCTCACCTGTCTAATAAAGTACATGCAAGAGCGGCATCTCAGTCTCAGTTTGTCGCGGACGCTAGCTCTCGGCATCTCGAAAACGCCATGCCGATATTAATCCTCATTTTAGTTCTCCTTTTGTCCCAAAGTCTGCTTGCCATGGTCCATAATGTTTGAACGAAACAACAACAGCGTGAGCGTGCCGCTAGACGTTACGCAGTTGTCCACGTCTGTCGCCATGGTTACTATGACAGTACAAGTGGAAACCAGGGTTAACGCGGATATTACGTCATTGACAGGCGACAAGTGGGATAGGGCGACTATTATTTAATGACCATTACACTGTAAATGATTTCTGTTGTTTTCACAGCATTATACTGTTTTTCTCAACAGTTTCTTGCTGTATAACCTATGTACAGTATGTTACTGTAGATTTTGTTGCTTTCACAGTATTATTTTGTATTTTCAACAGTTATGTACTGTGCACACAGTTAACAGTATGTTACTGTAGATTTTCAATGCATTCTGGGAAATTATTAGTTACTGTAAATCTAAATACAGCAGTGCAAATTGACCGCGGAAAACATTGCTAGCCTACTAACGTTATCCTTACATAAAACATTTTCAGGACTGGGTGACCATTAACAGTCTTCATTTCTGTCAGTGGGGGGTGCATGAGAGCGCATTTGAATGAGTTTTTCTGTTGTGTCAGTGCATCGTGGAGACCTATTGTATCTGCCGACCTAACTTCGTCATACAATAAATAATTTACGTAAGTAATAAATCTTAATATTTGTATGCATGGATTCTAGCTAATAACTTTAAAGTTATTTAGAGAGTAGCTGACCACGATTTCGATATTTAATTTAATTTATTCTCAACGTTTTACTATAAGCTGTGTACAATATGATAGGCTACTCTAGGTTTCAATGTAGTTTGGGACATGTTACTGTAAATTTAAATACAGTAGAACGAAATGACCGCGAAAAATAACCACAAGCTGCCGTTTTATGAATAACTCTTCAGTTCCCTGAGTAACTTTGAGAGCGCAGGCCTTTGCATCGCGTCGCTGTGTCTGTCGGCGAAGTTTTCGCCATAAATATCTGGTTAGTGATGAATCTTTATTTTTTTTTATGCAAACTAAATAGTAGTAGGTTAATGTAAGTTTAGAAGAACTGCCCGCGGCTTATGTTCTATAACGCCTGTAACGTTAAGTCAGAAGCGGATTTCCTTCATGTTGATAGCTAGCCTACTTGATTAATAAATGTGATTTTATAAACATAGATTGCATATGTAGCCTCTTATAAGGTCAGAATGATCTAATCATTTTGTTATTTACCATTTTAAGTTGGTGGAAGCGCCTGCGTGTTTAGTATTTTATATATCATACGCAGAGCCGTCGCATAGACTGTGCGAACTGTGCAACCGCACAGGGCCTCGCGCCAATAGGGGGCCTCGCAATCCTGCTGTTTTTTTTTTGTTTTTGTTTTTTTCACCACTTTTTAAAACATCTCGCGGCACGAATGTAACAATTCTACAAATAAATAAAACATATCCAGTTAACCAGCAGAGCATTTATTTCGTTCGTTTTTTTTAAATAAGAGAAGATCTACACTGTAAAGAGGTTGCTGTAAATTTTACAGTAACTTACTGGCAGCTGGATGCCAGTAAGTTACTGTAAAATGTTTTACAGTATTATTACTGTATTTTCACTTACAGTATACTGTACCATTTACTGTAATTGCATTTACAGTATTATTACTGTATTTTCACTTACAGTATACTGTATCATTTACTGTACTTGCATTTACAGTATTATTACCGTATTTTCATTTACAGTATTAGTATTGTTTTTTTCATTTAAATTTTCTTTTTTTAATTTATGTTTACCCCACCCCCCAAAAAATCACAATAACTCACAAACATTTGTCCTTATAATATTCTTTTTAATCGTTGAACATTTTGTTTTAGAAGTACAAATTACAAATCTTGACCTTTAGGAGCCACTAGCTGAAGAAAAAAAAGGCAACATCTCCAAAGTCCATAGAATTAATCTCCTGGTGACCATTTATATCTGTAGCATGGCAAAAACGTACACACACTGAAAAGCAAAACAGGCCTTAAAACAATAAAATACAGTCAAAGTCAGTGTTGTGTTGTTACATTTCAGTAATTTTGCCAGTCAAAGTTGACAACCTCTCTGATGAGAAACACTGAGGGTTTCAGGCTGATGCTTTTCTTTGGACCTTTCCAGATTTCCATCTGATCTGTGCCTTTGGTGTTTGGTGCCATCAGGGTTGACTCTCAGAATGAACCTGCAAACACAAGCAGGGAAAAAATATATAATTTTTTCAGACCGGTGTTGGCAGAATTTTCCCTAACCCTCAAACTTGATGCTGCATGTACTTTGGCGTTAATAAAAGCACTACATCTGATTCTGAATCCACCTACAGTAGTGGTGGGGGAAAAATCGATTCTGTTCAGTGTCGCGATATTTTGCGCACGCAATTATATTGATACAGTAGCGCAAAGTATTCCAATATAGGTTATAAGGCTGTGACGGTGGCAGTTTTTTTTACCACTGCGGTGGTAATGGACCAACTACCTGCAGTGGTTGGGGGGTTATTATGAAAATTGAAATAAAAAAATGTAGTTTATTCGAGCAAAAAAGTCTTTATTTGAGCAATTCCGTCAAAGAAGCAACACAAAGCCTGTAAAGCATTCAAATACATATCAGTAAATATTAGAAACTTACATAATAGAAAAGTTAAATCTATATAAAAAAAAAAAAAACTTTCGTTTAATACTTCCACACAAAGACACGTGATTCCACATGAAGCCATACCGCTCTGTGCTTTGAGAGGGATGACACGAGGAGGAAAGAGACCATCGATCTATTTTCTGATATCTTCATGTTTTCTACTTGTTGTAAAAGGTATGAAAAGTGAATTTAATCTTCCACAAGGGCAAGACATTTAAGCTATGTTTGAAATTGCGCTGCCAAAGAGAGCGAAACTAAAAATCAAATAAACTTGACGCGCCGTACATGTCTAATAACAAGCAAAAACTGTGTTGAAATGAATCTGACGTGCAAGTAAAAATGTAGGCTATCTGTCCTACAACGTTTTTCTACTTTACCACAGTAAAGAATGTGAATGTAATAGGCCTAAATAAAAGCGAACCAAGGAAGAAACGTTTATAATCCTCTTCGAAAATCGAGACGTAAGTGAAGATTTTGGGAAAAAAACAAGGTATTAAATGCAGGGATGAGTCACAATTTTTGGATATTCGATTAGTTTATTTAATTATAGAATTATAGTATATCGAATAGGTTGTGTAATTATTCTCTAAAATAAAATCTCCATGTTTTTGGTGCTAATGCGGTGGTGACGCGTTCATATAATTACGTTCTGTAATAAGGTCCTGTGTCCTGAATGTTCAAGGACAAAGTTTTTGCACTAGCCTCCAGTAAATGTGTAGAAGATGTTCACAGATTTAATGTGACATTTGTAGTGAGTTGAGCAGTCTTATTTTTTGTAATGTCTTTGAATAATATGGGGGACATGAATCGCAATATATCGCAGAATCGAATCGCAATACTTGCTGTATCGCAATGTTAGGAAGCGCAATAATATTGAATTGTGGCCCAAATATCGCAATACTATCGAATCATCAAATTTTTGCCAATTTCCACCCCTAACCTACAGGGATGGTATTACCCCATAATACATTACATTAAAATCATTAAAGCTTCATTCTTTTTCAATATTCCTGTAGCTTAGATTTCCAGGGAATGGATAATTTAAATTAAACTTAATACAATGTAAGTTGCTTTGGATAAAAGTGACTTCCAAATGCATGCATGTAAATGTAATGTAATGTAAAAAAAATATATATATATATATATATATATATATTGGTTTACCTGATTCTGCATTCGACAAAATAGACAGCTAATGCTGAAGAGTCGTCTGTTAGCAGTTGTAACTGGATGATGATTCTGCCCTTCATTGTCAGCATCCATGTTTTTGCTTTGAGAACACTCTCCTGAAACAGATAAAGTCACAGCAGCCTTTTAGTGTTATAGTTTACAGAAAAAAAAACTAAAATACAATAACAGAACTTATTACTAACAACAATAACATGTGGGGTGAAGATGAGGTAAGATATAATGTTGTATGGTGTTTATAGTTTTTAATCAATTAAACAACATTAAAAATATTAGTTAGCAAAACTTTGCTATATTGATAATGGTATATTGCTAACCCTTTCCTCCTCCTTCTCCTCTTCCTCCTCCAACGTCAACCCGTTCTGTGTATTAGGGGAGAGCGTCAGCAGTGATGTACAGTCCGGAGGGAATGGCCGCTGCAAATTCAAAATAAAGAACAGAAAAGAACATGTTTGCCTGCTTAACTAATGCATACTTCAGCTAATTTAGTTGATGTCATCTTACTCACCTGTAGATGTTATCACCATTACGAAGGCAATCACAAAAAAGACTCCAAAATACACCTCCGACATTTCAGAAGACATTCAGACCACAAACTTGAAAATAAAACAAAAGATGAAATTAACAATGGTGTTGGATAAAGGGTTAGTTTACTCAAAATTGTAAATTCTGTCACCATTTACTCACCCTCAACTTGTTCATAACTTCCATTAAATTATTTAATGTGCTGTATACAAAAGAAGATATTTTAAAGAACATGAGCAACCAAACAGTTACTGGTCCCCATTGACATCCAAAGTATTTTTTCTATTATCAGTCCATGCGGACCAGCCACTATTTACCAACATTATTCAAAATATCTTATTTTATATCTTAATAATATCTTATTTTACATAAATGTTCAGACGAAAGAACTTCATGCAAGTTTAGAACACGTTGTGGGCGAGTAAATGATGACATACATAATTTTCTGTTTAAGGTGTACTACGTTATCCCTTTAACTAAGTTTTACTCAGTATTTACGCTGTACATCTGCCAAAAAGTTGTGAAAGAGGAGACAGAACATACCAAAGTTATTATGCTTCTCTGTTTAATAAGTTTACTTCGGCTAATTTAGGTGAAGGTGACCATAACGTTACATACCAGTTGATGTTATCACAATGAAAAGGCTCCAACACACTCCATCGTTGCAGATGGCATTATCCAGATCACAAACCTGAAAATAAATCATATAGGCCTACGTGAAAATATTGTTTAAAACCCGCACTTTAACAAGGGTTTCGTCTATCTCACTTTACCTCAGTATGTCACGTTGAGTTCGCTGTTAGCTCGGTTAACGTTACCGTCGACTCCGCCCGCCTGATGAGCTAACTTGCGTTAAAGAGGCAGAGGAACACACAACCATTATTTTTTATAGTTTTAACTAAAGAATATTTCGGCTAATATAGGTGAACTTAACTTACTCACCAGTTAATATTATCACCGTGACAGCGACCCGGCCGACAGTCAGGAAAAAAGACAGTAATAAAGGCACAAAAAAAAACATTCTGACGACAGTCAGGAAAAAAAGACACTAAAACCATTCAGACGAAAACAAAACGATACATCATGTTAGTTTGCTGTTAACATAAGTAAAAACATCTGAAAATGTTTATTTTACATAAAATAGAAATTATATACTAACCTTTTTGGTGAGTTACATGATCTTTTGTCCGTGCATTAACTGCCACTTCACCCCTCAAAAAAACACTTGAAAAGAAATCCCTCTTGCCATTGGTCAGTTTTTCGCGGGCAAGTTCACTACTGTAAATTGATTTACAGTAGTGAAGAATTACAGTAGTGACCCTATATTTTCCCATAATCCTTTGCTGTTTACAGTAACATACTGTATACATATTTTACAGTATCTTACTGTACATATTACAGTAAAATACTGTTCAAATTACAGAAATCCGTTACAGTGTAGCGCTGAAATGTATTTTTTAAATCAAGTGATCAAAGTGCAGCTGCGATCAGTGGCACGGATACAGTGTTTTCTCGTGTGGCTCGCGCACACACCGCACTGTCTTCATTTGGACGCGCGCTTCAATCCGTTGTGGATACTCTAACAAAATGCACACAAATGTGTCCCTGCTTGATATACAACCACTGATTAACATAATCGGTTTTGATGAGAAGAAAAAAAAATAACGTTATACGAGAAAAATAAAACCATACAAGAGCGGATTCGAACCCAGGACCTCTGTCACGCTTGGCGAAAGTTCTACCACTGGACCATTAAGATACATGTTGGTGAAGTAGGCGGATTCTCGATGAAAATTGTCGAGCTGACTTGATGTAAAACCACTCGTGGTTGCACAGTTGATTTTTTTCCCCTCTGAAATAAATAGCAAAAAGTCATAGCTGAGACTATGTGCATGATTATGCTGTATTATTCTACTTGATAAAAACGTATTGCAACAAGATTATGCGTGCAAAAGAATTAGAACAGCTATGTCCGTGTGACTGTAATTCACACGCAATTGAGCATACACATCAAAGAGCAGGGCCTCGCATTTCAAGTTCGCACAGGGCCTCACACCCCACCTGCGACGGCACTGATCATACGGTTGGGAATTGAAAATCTATCAATGCATCCTGAAATTGGATACCCGAGGTTAGGATTCAGATTCTTGTTATAAAATTACATTTTCGATTCCTCTTATTGATGTATTCGCGCTTATTTTCGTCTAAATCAGAATTTCCTTTTACACGTCTTTGAGGACCTGAAATGGCGATCTGACACGACCTTGTGCAGTTACCTCAGTCTATGTTCATTCATACACTTTTGTTACAAATTGATTTCTATTAGTAACACCAATTGCTTTTTATTTTGCACAAGTGATGGTTTAGAGCTTATCCCCTATTGGGATGTGACTTATTACAGATGATGCTACATATTGTGATCACTCTTGATTCAGTTGGAAAATATATATTTTTAAATTATTTTTCATTTACAGGTTTCTTGTCAGGATAAATCCTGAAAATTCGAAATGCACATCACAGTTCCAGGTGAGCAGAAAGAGTGGGAAGGTTGTTCGGAGGAAGACCATGGCCTTGAATCCACACGTTGCATCTTACATCAGGGACTTTGCAGAATATGATTGGCAAAATCATTCAGGTAAGAGTAATATTAGGGATGTGCAGCGGAGCCCATATCTGTAGAAATGATTTGTCTGAATCTGTATTTAGAAAAATCCAAAAAAGGGTGGAAATTTTCCATTTAACAAATATGCCTTGTATAAGTCAAACAATTCGTATGTTTATATTATAATTGTAACATCTCTTTAAATAAGTTTTAATTAAAACATGAAATGGTAAAAAATAGGGTTGAGTGATATGGTCAAAAATCATCTTGATAACATTTTTCATATCAGTCAGTATTGATAATTAACACAATTAATGTCAAATATTTATTTATTTTAAGTTTTAAATGTTCTCAAACATACATTAAATAATGAAGACAACAGGTAAAGTTAAAATATAATGAAATGTAATAGGGGTGGGAATCTTTTTGATTCAACGATTCGATTCAAATCGATTCTTTGGGTCACGATTTGATTCAAAAGAGGCGGTACTTTTGAAATTGGGAATTCTCTTTTGAATCTATGCATATATCTTAATGAAATTCAGCAGATACTGTTAGTCCTAATCGAGTGGGAGTTATTTAGTTAAAATTATACACACCTCATATCTGCGTTAATTTAATCTAACCCTCTGCCGCTCAGCGTTCACATTCACCTCTCACGGCGTGAGCTCACGCACGTCTTTTTCATCATTAAAATTAGTAAGCATCAAATCGACAGACATATCTATGAAAGGAACTGACTATCGTAAGCATCGTAAGCCTAAATTGATCGTAGAGACCATTGGTGGTAACTGCTCTATAATCAATTTAAGGTTACAATGCTTTGGGGAAACGCAGCCCTGATCAGTGGCCGATTGTTTGGAGTCAGAGAGATATAGAATATGGGCCATTGCCTTCTCAATATGTATTACTTTAGCTTCTGATACAGGACATGTTCATTCTCTTTTATAGAGTATTTGTTCGTTACCACAGAAAACCGCTTGCGTGTCCATGTTGAACGTGTTTCTTGTGTGTAAAAACTAAAGTAGCCTACCTAAGCTATTTTCTGTGAATGTGCGAGACTTCCGGTTCGTTATCGCTATATGGAAATAACCAGATGAATAACAAAGTGCTGCAAATGATAAAAATATCTGTGCTACAAACTAGTGCTTACAATTATGAGAAATTCAATACATCAAAATATCAAGAAGCATAACAAGCTTTTTGTACAGCTAGAAATAACTGTAAGCGGATGACACCGGAAGCCAGACACATTTCATTTATAAATGGCCGTGCCACTCTTCCATGAAAAATAAGGTTGATACCAAAAAAAATCTCCTAAAAAGGTGTTGATAATGCGAGTTAGTTTTTTATTTATTTATTATTAGTTGTATGTTTTGCCTCTGATTAATTTGTGCTTATCATTCCTTGCAGGATTATCAGAAGTGCTGTCGCTCTTCTACCACTTGACACCATCACTGGTGCATGAAAAGCATGTCTTGCTTTCTTTCTAAGTTTCTTTTTTACCTGTTCAGGATCATTTTTGCATGAATTGAAATACATGAATTGTTCACTGATCTTAATTATAAAAAATATATTGTTCATTAGTCTTTTTTAAAAACATTTTTATTGTTGTGTTATATTAGATTATTATTACTAATGTATTGTTTAAAAATACACAATAAACCTTGTTGTGCAGTTAAAGCTTCAATTGTTCTTTTTCTATTTCCAGTTAACAGTTAAACTAATATTCCTACAGATTTTCTACATATTCTAGGTAACACAGTAGCACTATAAAAGTAATAAAATAACATTTCATAACTGTATAATACTATACAGTATTATAAAAAATCAATGGTGTAATACTGTGCTTTAACGTGGTAAAAAAAAATTACAGTAAAATAATGTATTTAATTTTACAGTATGCTTAACAGTACTGTATTTAGTGTTACAGTAATTTTACTGTTGAATGAAATACACTAACTACTGGATAATTGTTGCTAATAAGTTACTGTTAATTTGACTATTTTTTTACAGTGTATTTAAAATTGGAATTTCTCTGGAATGAAAAATCTTTGGCAACTTTTGGGATATTGTAAGTACACAACTGCAGGCAATCTATTTTCTTACAAAAATCTTACATATTGTAGCTTTAACACTATCAGTTTTAGGGTCATGTTTAGTCTAGGTGGTACGCAATAGCATTAGCCTTTCAGAACCCATCACCGGACATTTCATTTCCGAATTAACCAGCATAATACAATATCAACTTGGTCAAATTTATCCGTTTCGGAGAACACTGCAACTTCATGAACAGGCTATTTAGCGCCACTCACTGAACATTTCACTTTTAAACTGTGCTATAAGCAATATGATTTTGCAAAAATTTACCTGAGGGTACTTTTTTCTTTCTTCTGTGACACTGTTTAATAAACTAACATCTGCAATTGAGAGCAAATGATATTGCATACAGTGCCTCTTGTGGATGTGTCACCTGAAAAAATGCAGCGAAATGTTCCCGGAGCGACATATTTCAGGTTTGGCAGAAACGTAGTCACGTATGTCCAATAAGCCTGAGTTGGAAGAACATGCACCACTCAGAAGCGCTGGGGAAATCAGGAAATCAACTCAACTGATGCTATCAGTTTGCTAAGTGAAGGCTGACATTTGAATGCTAGACAATTAATCTCATCAGCAAACGTGGGGCTGCGGAGCTACTATGCACACTGATGAGCCGTCCCCTTTTCTCTTAGTCCATTTTGAATAGTTTTCGGAGGGGTGATTTAGCTTGCTAATCATGATGAGGTATAGCTTTCTCACAGTTCTGACCTAATTGGCAAGAACCCCCAGTGCTGTAGCAGCCGCCGAATGAAGCACAATGCCACCATTGTGTTCCTCTGAAGCCTTGGGTTTGTTGTCATTCAGCAGAACTGGGCAATTCTCACGTCTGGGACGGAGCACAAAAAAAATTCCCATCCATCCCTGTCCAAGCGTCTGCACCCACTCGGATTGTGGAACCGAGGGATCGCAGTGGAGCACACGGGCAACTAAGCATTCTGTTTGTATTTATGCACAATGTACGCTCTGAATGCAGGCCTAATTAGGGCTCAGAAGGATCCTTGCTGGGACGGGATCTTAAATAGGAGCAAGCGGTTTGCTGGTATCGCACACAGCATGATTTTGAACAAGATGAGATGATTTTTATAAATAGATGCTCGAGCTGAATGCTTATCTCTTTGCTGATTCTGCCACTTTTAGTTCAGTCTATAGCCCTAAATAGACCGACTAAGGAAGCATATATTTGCAAGACGTTTGGAAGTGTTTCTACTGCAAAGTTGGAGAAAGAAAACCTGCTTTTCAAATGGAGATCAAATGGAGTAGGGAAAGAAGTTGCCGGCCAAAAAAAAAAAAAAAGTAACTCAGAATTTTATGAAACTTATCCAAACTGACCAGTGAGACTTCATTTATTAACAATCATAATAGCAGTAGCTACAGTATTTTGTCAACACTTTGCAATAAGGCTCCATAACATGAGCTTCAATGAAAAATATTCACACATTTATTAATCTTTTTTAATGTTAATTTCATGCTAAATTAATATTCAATGGGGAACTATAATGCCTTTTTACAAAGTCTTGATTTTATTGTTGAGGTCTAGGTTTTAAATTTGATCAAAAAACATTACTGTGTTTTACAGATTTTACAATATTGGCGCTCCCCTCTTCCCAGTCTGTCCGTAACGCTATATCTCACTTTATATTCAGTTGCATTGAACAGAAGACAATTAAAAACAATAAAATTCACCTCCCATCTAAGGTTTATTC
The DNA here is from genome assembly GCF_965113295.1 of Leuciscus leuciscus. Classification (NCBI taxonomy): domain Eukaryota; kingdom Metazoa; phylum Chordata; class Actinopteri; order Cypriniformes; family Leuciscidae; genus Leuciscus; species Leuciscus leuciscus. Next base: position 4,399,156 of record NC_138734.1, read on the forward strand.
AGAATGTTAGTTTGCATACAACATAGTCCTATACAAACAACTTATAAGAGAAGAGTTTAGGTTTGTGTTGATGACTAACTATAATTAAAGGGGAAAGACATTGAATGAAATTGCATAGTTCATCACCATACATGGTCAAAATACACAATATCCAAAATCAACCCTTTTATTATTATTAGCATTCAAAAACAACATTATTCAGTGATACAATAGATTGACTGCTTAATTTAAATGAAATGTCCTTGGTTTTAATTTAAGAAATCTGGTCAACGTATACTACTTCACTGCTCAGCAATATGAGTGTTCCCATGGAAATTAATAATTAAATGCTCAACATAAATACAAAGTGAACAAAAATACTGTTTATTGAATATCACATGAAGTGAAACTATTGTGCAGTGAAGAGTTATCAACTAAATTAAATGCAGTTTTTCTTTCCCCCTGTGTTAGCCCGACTAAAGATGGATGGATTAATATTGAGTTTTGGCTCCTGCTGTGTTCAATAAGTCACCTCCACAGGCCGACCGGGTCATTCTTCCATAGACAGAGCGCATTTCAGGTCTTCACAGCACTCAAATCTCTTTAGATTTACGGTTTCATGGTTATAATGTGTAAAGAAGTGTGAGTGTTTATGTGAGTCTGAATGCAAATTATTTTGCTTGCTTGTAAATTTAGATTCTCGTTTCTTCAGGGTCATCAGTTTACTACGCATGAGATTGGCAGGAAACCCTTTTTTATATAGGTTTTAACTCATTATAATACAGTGTGAGTGACTGCTTTTAATCCTTTCACATACAATGGATTTATAAAACACATTGATACACTGCAAATGTTTTTTAATATATTTTTCTAGTAAAAACATCCTTAAAACAAGACAAACTGACTTGAGAAACAAAATTACAAAAATATATTAAGACTTACATTTATTTGTATTATCCCATTTGCTTTTTTCCTTCTTTTTTTAAGAATAAACCTAATTACTTTTATTTAGAATGGTGCTTAAAATGAGAAAGAAAAACAAACTTAATTGAATTTATATGCACTCTGATAAATATTAATATAGCAAATTTGTTTAAGGATGTCTAGATATTACTGAAAACAACACCAAACTAATTTTCTTTCTTTTTTTTTCTTTTTTTTTTTTTCTGGCACTTTAACCAAATTTAACCCAATATTGCATATAGTTATGCCCCATTTCTGTCCGCCCCAGTGGATGAAAGTTTATACATGCTTATGCAGAACATGCATCTAAATGTGTGCAGAATCTGCAATGCTTTGAGACTCAGTGATAATGTCTTCAGATATCCGAGTAGACACATCATTATGTTGAACTGTGATCTTCCCTTCTCATCAGAATTCCTCACATGTCACTCACTGATATGCAGTAATGACTGATTTGATCAGAGCACAGTGGGAACCTATTCAGTAATGAGGACGAAAGCTAATTATGAGACCCTCAGGTTTCATCCTGCTGGGACGCTGAGGTTACCGCTGACCTGTGAGGAGAGGTAAGGGGGCACGCAGTTTCTTTTGGTAACTGACCTTAGTCAAGGAAGATGTCATTTTGATGATAATGAGGATAGTATGATTCATTTGATAGGTCATACTCTTTAGGAATACCTTAATAAATAATTTTTGCTATTTATTATTATTCATGTCAACTAACTCTCATTAATTTGCAACTACACGTCAGCTAACTCTCGTTATAGTTTGAGTAGACTGTTAGGTTAGGGTTACGGTTAGTAGAATAAGTTGTACTTGCAAAGTTAGTCAGTAGAATCCGTAGAGGAGCATCAAGTTATGTAATCAGATTACTTTTTTAGTAACTAGCAAAGTAACACATTACTTTTAAATGTACAACAAACTAACATAAGAGTTACTTTTTCAAATAAGTTGCGTTTCTGTCCTATGTACTGACTGACATATTCATACATTCATAAATTATTATACAGTTTTATTATTCTAAATGAATGTTATTTTACATTTTAGCACACATGTTGTAGTGCTCTTGCAGTTAATAAATACATGGTCTCAAGCCTTTGAATGCAGTGTTTTTTACTTTTCTTTTCTTTTCTTTTCTTTTTTTTCTGGACAGAGACTTGGCCTAGTTGTGGGATAACATGATTGTCAAGGGAGTCTCAATCTGATTCTGTGATTTATGTTGAAGGCTGAAATGCTTCTTCCTTTGCGTTGTCACTTTCATAATTCAATTGAATGTATGCGTTTATTCTAGACTACAGCAATAATACATTTTTTATTAACATATATCAAGGCAAATACTATGAGATAAAGTGAATTGGAAATGTTCCCAGAGCCTGTTTCCATTAAGACAAATGCATGGATCAGATTACGAACAGGATCTCTAATGTAGATTTGTTCCAGCGGCTGCTATGATTGGATCTGACCAAATACTGGAAATCACATTGGAACCCAAACAACTCAGCCAAATTGCTTTGCCTCCTCAACAAAACAAAGTAAATTGTTTAGAGGATAATTTATGCGTCACATTACCCCTTTAAAGAGTTATCAATATGCATACTCCATCTGAGTGTGCATGCTTCTCAGTGGGTTGGATAAATTTCTGCACTCTTTGTTGCGTTCCTCACTGTTAAATGGGCTCACGGTGAATTAGACTACCTGCAGGTTGAATCAGGGGTTGACACAGCATCTCCTTCTAGTGTTGTGCATCCTGCAAACCATTTAAAGTGCTCACATCAAATCAAATTTACAGTTATCTTTCGATATAAAACAGTTCACTGTATTATGAAAACAACTTTCAGAATCCAAAGCCTCCTCTCTAATGAAAAAAGACCACATGGATTCATAAACAGCCTAGCTTCTACCAGGTCGGTGCCGTATTATTTGTAACTGATAATACATTTTGAGTATGATAAAAAATATTATTATTTGTCAGGTGTTATTTGTCACAGAAGATTTGTTTGGGCCGCGAGATCACGGAGACACGGAGAAGAAAAACAAATGGAGGACGAAAAAAGAATATGGGTGATCTTCTTTCTCTATACTCCACTTTCATGGCATGTTTGTGGCTGCCAAGTTTCAGCTTTAGAAGTCCACAACGTCTGGTTGGTGAAGCTTGCTCGCTGTCATTGCTCACGGGTATGACGTCAGCGGCAGCCCGATCAAGAGTCGGAACAATCAAACGTGTTTGATATTTACGATTTGGGATCGTGTGGGCTTTGACGCGATTGGTAGCAGTACAAATATTGTAATGACACCACACAATTGTGGATTTTTTGGAGATAAAGTCTCGAATCGGGCCACACCGGCCAGATCATTGGTGGTTGAAAATCGGGCTAAAAATCTTTAAGTGTGTGGCCAGCCTAAGTTTGGTTCTCCCTGTGCCCGTTTGCCAGTGTTCTTGATCCTTGTTTGTTTCTACATTACTGATTACCTTCACCTGTCGTTCATTTAGTTGCCTCATTACTCCCTATGTATTTAAACCCTTGGTTTCCTCAGTTTTTGGTTCTGTGCTGTTTATGATTGTGTTTCTCTAGTATATTCCTTTGCTTCTCCTGTGTGTTCCCTGTTAGCTTATTATTAAAGACCGTTTCTGTTTCTACTCCTGCGTCTTGCGATTCACCACCACAACCACTGTAACATTATTATTAGTATTATTATTAAAGATGGGACAACATTGGGAAATTTTCTATGGCCAGAGTATTTTGATCACAGCAATGCAATCACAACAGTGCTTTCTTAAAGTGTCATGAAACCCCCGTTCGACTCTAGGGTCTTAAATAATGTGTATTGATAGCAAAAACAATACATATTTCTTCAGCAAATGCATGGATCAGATTAGAAATGTAGATTTGTTCTAACAGCTGCTATGATTAGATTTGACCAGTACTGGTGAATCACACTGAAACCCAAACAATTAAATCCAAATTGCTTTGCTTCCTCAACAAAACAAAGTAAACTGTTTAGAGGATAATTTATGCGTCACATTCCTTCCTACAAAGAGTTATCAATATGCATCCTCCTTCAGAGTGTGCGTGCTTCTCAGTGGGCTGTATGAATTTCAGCTCTCTTTGTTACATAACTGTTTAAATATTAGTTCTGGGATCATTTTCATAATTCAGCCTGCCATTCTAATGCCTGCAGAGTCTATTCTACACTGACAACTAAAGCAAAGACTCAAACTGGGCCAAGTGAAGAGGAGGAGAAGAGGAAAATAAGGGTGAGAGTAAAATAAATGGTGCGGAATATGAGGAAATGGATGTGATTATTTCACTTATTGGAAGGAAATTGAAAATTGCATCATGCAGCGGGATTGTCTACAAAGTTTTGCGAGGCGCACATTTTCTCTCTGTGTGTGGAGTGTTTGGAGAGATGGAGAAAGCGCTTTACTAAACAAACAAACAAACATAGAGAATGACACCTAATATTCCTAATTATGTTTAGCATGAAACAGTTTCAATAAATAAGCCACAATCTAAGATGAATCAATAGCAATATCAGTCATAAAAGCTAAACTGTCAATAAAACATGAGTCACAAAGTATTTGTAAATTAGTTGCTGTAATGAGCTGCAGGGCAGCCCACATTCTTATTTGTTAAAAAAGTTATTATTTTGTATAAATAAGCAGAAAACTATTTTGTGAATGTGCAGATAAGCATGTTTTAGGTGACATGGATAACTGAATGAGCAGTGGTGGGTGTCTGCTATCCTGGACAAATTACCAACATACTGTACTGTAACTAATTAAAATGAAAGAATTTACATATACAAGTGTTGTTTCATATAAAATGATATAATCCATAGCCTTAGCATTGCAACCAAATGCAACATAGTTGAGTTAGTAGAGGACAATACAATTGACTACTATGAATATTCAAACCCAGTGTGTGTCCTTTAATAAAGCTGTAAATAAGCCGACTAAAGCAGGAGCTATACAGGTACAGTATATCCAGTATAAGGAACATATAGTGCTGTAGTTTCCTGTTAGACGGCTGTCTGTTATGCGACTGATGACAGTGTTAGCAGCTTTGCCAAAATGCATAATGGTAATGGGCACCTAATGCAATGCAGTGTGTGCTTTATATGAGGAAATGGATTGGAAGTGGAGGGGAGGGTTTTATCAGAGGCATGTAGGGAGGAACGGGGATGAGCTCCATTCATCACACGGTGTCAGATGTCTGTTCACTCTGTTGTCTAGAGCAACACCCACACCCACACACACGAACACGCACACACACACACACACACACACACACACACACACACACACACACACACACACACACACACACACACACACACACACACACACACACAGGGATTCCTATCTTTATGAGGACATTATATAGGCATAATGATTTTTATACTGTACAAACTGTATGTTCTCTCCCCTTACACTAACCCTACCCCTCACACTAAACTTTCTGCATTTTTACAGTTTCCAAAAACATCACTGTATAATTTGTCCAAAAAATGTCCTGTTTGTGAGGTATACTTGAACCGCGCACACACACACACACACACACACACACACACACACACACACACACACACACACACACACACACACACACACACACACACACACACAGCATTTCAAATAAAACAGTAAACTTTAAATAGTAATACTTCTCACACATTACAACAAAACTTAGGACGACCATTTTTTTTTTTTTTTTACTGTATTAACAAATATTGTTATTTAAAATACAAAATGTAGTTTTTTTTATTATTATTTTAAATGTTTTTATTTTCTTTTTGTGGCACTAGCAACGGCAAAATCATCCTTTCAACCCCCAGCGAAATCAAAATGTGGGGATGGAAAAGCCAGAAGAGGAGGGCTGGATGGAACAAAGTATTCACTTGAGAATTCAAATGAGAAATTGTCCCAAAAAAATGTATTAAAAATGCAAAATTTAAATCCCAGTTTAATCAGTATTTCCAACAACTGAATTTAGTGTTGTGAGTCAAATAGACCAAAACATACAAAAGACGTATATACAAAAATGCAAACATAATTCCAGTAAATAAATAAACAGTAAATATAAAGTAATAGTAAGTCCAACAAACAAACTGTAACGACTGATCCACTGAAGGCAAGTTGAGGTGAGAACCCAAACGCAATCAATTTACAAACAAAAATAACACAATAAAACATCAAACAAAAACATGGCAAGGCATGACAACTCAGGAACACAAACATAGACTTAGGAAACAAGACTATCGGAGACTGGGCATGGAACAAACAGTACTCAAGTACTCAGGACACAGGGCAAACATGAGGGCTGAAATACTGTACATACAGGACTAACGACGAGACAAAGGGACACCTGTGAACATTTAAACAATCAACCAATGACAACACAAGGCAGGATCACATGACTAAAACGGGGATCACATGACAGACCAGAACCCAGGAACAAGAAACAAAGACCCAAAACGTGACACAAACAACCAAATAGAAACATACATGCATACATACATACGTTAATAAAATTATAGTAATATAATATCCTACCACAAATGCTTTTCACGATCCAATCAAGTCTTTCACAATGCATTTATTGCTGACTGAATATCTGTTTAACTTGAAAACATATTACAAATATGAATGGATCCAAACATGCTTCTAAATGTTCTGGTCTCATTTATTTTCAACTTAACCTGTTAAAATAATGTTTTAAATATTGACGTCTAATTCCAAGGATGCATGTAAATATAATTTGACTCTATCTGTTATTTATGCGCACCAGACGCAATCCTGAGATAAAACTGGACGGAGGGAAATCAATAAGCATCGCGCTGCAGTCCTGAATGATGGAAAGTGCATGAGAAAAGCTTCTATTGTGTTTTATTACTAGGATGAGAATATGTAAGATCCAGCCCTGTAGCTCAAGGGAATCGCTTGTGTGCAGTTTCTACTCAGATCAGAGGAAGTCAGGATCTCCTCAACAAATTGAAACTACTCTCAATGATCATAAACCGATAAAATAATTCCAATCGGCTGTGCCAGAATCAAATCAACTTGACCCCTGTGGCAAACCATATTGATCTCTAGGCTGGAGGAGAGGAAATGAACCCTGGCCACACAAGACAAAAGATTTATATTAGTATTAATGCACTCCTGCTTAATTAGACCTCACATTTCCAAATGTCTTCAGGAGCTCCTTCTTTATGGTTTGTGGTTCTGTACATTCAGTTCCAACAAAATGATTAGTAGATGAGAAATACAGTACAATATGAAACAGAAACTCAGCTTAGTCTCTGTTAAAAAGGTCAAAGTGTTCAAGTGAAAATTTATTTAAAGAATCTACTTTAAAACATGCACCAAGTTCTTATAATTGCACCCTTAGTACTTGTGTTGAATGCATATGGATTTGGAAAACTTTTATACTATTTTCACTTGAATGTCTCTAAATGTCATGTGGTTTAACCATCAGGTGAAAAGTAATAACATACTGTACGTGCCTTACAGACTGAATACATGTGAATACACACATCATAGTTTTTATTTGCTATTTTTTTAAGTATTAATAACTAAATTAAAAAAGTGTTATGTATATTCTTACTACTATTTTTAGTACTATTTATTTAATGTTATTTCATTTATTTATTTAGTTTTTATTCATTCATTCAAATAATGCATAATTAATTATTAATTCATAAAACCATTCGTATCAAAGTTTTTGGGATAGTTGCACCACATGACATTTACAACTTGAACAGGACAGTATCACCCGTACTTTTTGTGCTCCCTCAAAAATCTAAAAGTTTGTTTTAATACTTAAATTTTAACATGTTCATTATAGAAGAGATGTATTTAAGTGATTCGATGCATTAATAGCATTTTTTCCCCAGCATTTTTAATTGGCTCCAGCATCATGAGAACCTACAGAGGATAAGTGTTTTGGATGGATAGATGTATTTTTTAATTATTTAACAGCAATGTCATTAGCTGTGTTTCTCAGTTTCACAGTTACAAATTTTACCTCTGTAAAAAAAATTGAATATTGCATAACACATTTGCGAATAAAGTGTTTCCTTCCCATGTGCTCTAGAGAACAAAATCGTTACTTCCTGGAATTTGGCGCAAAATGAAATTGAGGAACTGTGGCTCTTTATTCCTACATCATAAATGACTTTCGTCTCAGAGCGCGCAGACGAAACGCAATAAACACTGTTGTGTTCTCTTGTGTTTGGGTGCTGGTGTTTGGGAACGCAATCGTGTGAGACGCTTCTGGAGGGAATTAAACCAAATCATTCTGATCACAGACTTTGGCTCAGGTGTTTCAGAACCACCAAACCAACATTTGAGATGCTGTGATACGATTGGTCCGCTGATTAGTCCAGTGATCCAATCAAATCCTCTGTTGAGGCAAAATCGTGTGAGTTTTTTTGTTGTGCATCGAGGAATTTATTTGGTAAATGTGTTTCCATCGTAGTTTATGTGTAAAACGCATTTTTAGAATTGATGTGCATCTTATTTCCATTCACCTATTTTTATGCAATATCCCAAAATCCACATAAAAATAGGTGAATGGAAACGTAGCTATTGACCCAAAAGGCTATCAATGCATTATATCTGTGGTTTTAAGTTGAGTCAGTGGTTGAGAAAAAATCTCTTCTTGCTTGTACATCCTGCAAAAGATTTAAACTGCTCAGTCAGAAATACCTAATTTCCTTCAGGCAAGTATTGCGGGAGTCCACATATTTATAATTCACTGAACCGTGTAAAAGAAAATAAAAGCCCATATAAGTTATAAGCTAAAGGTTAATGAATAGAAGCAAGCATAAGAGGTGTGAGGGGCTCTGCCATTTTCAAAGGATGTGGGTAGAGAACCGACTCTTTATGGGTAGAGGCTTGAATTGAAGCAATTTTTCTTATTTTAAACCTAACCTTTGGGCCTCTCGGTTAAGCTTGGTTAATTATATAGCTGTCATACTTTTAAGAAGCCAATAATTCTGAAGATCAGTCTACAGGTCATTGATTCCTGACAGCTTTAGCCAGCGGAGTTCACTTGCATGCATTTCAACTGCCTTCTCCATCAGTATGTTCCCTATAATGAATCACTTTGAGAGAGGAGGAATATTCTACAGTAAGACTAGCCTCAACCTCAGACAGAACGCCCACAGACCGCCAACAGCCCACTCGCTGATCATCTGATGCATAGGGCACCCAAAAAAATGACAAGTGCTGCCTGGAATCGCAAGATCCAACCTGACTGGCTGTCTTTAGGCAACTGCCATGAGTTATTTCAATTTAATTATACAAATGTAAGTGATAAAAACCGAATACAACAACAACAAAAACCTCAGTAATAATAAAAGTAATACTAATAATAGAGGTCAATAGAATTTTTTTTTTTTTTTTTTTGTAAGTCTTTTCAGGGTTGGGATTTGAGAACTAATCATTGTATTAGTCAAATATAGGTGGAGTCATGGGTCCGGAGGTCTGAGTTGGACCTGGGGGATCCTCTGGGAACCGGGCAGCCCAAGCAGAGCAGGGGAGCCAGCCAGGCAAAGCCAGAAGAGGAGGGCTGGATGAAACAAAGTATTCATGAAGGAGGGAGTGGGAGTTTGGGCGGGACCAGAAGAGGCGAAGGAGGTTGGCGGCTGGCTGGAACCAGAAGGAGCTTAGCTGCTGAGCAGAACCAGTGGAGACGAAGTGGACTGGAGACTGGGTGGAACCAGCGGGGGGAGAGACATCCAGGGGAGTGATCAGGAGTGGGGAATCCATAAGGGTGGGAGAGATTGGCGGAGAAGGAGATGCATCAGGGGTTGGAGAGTGTGTGGGAATCAATTCCAGGCAGTCCAACTCCACCAAAATTCCCGCTTGGACGGACATGGGTGCCAACTCTCGCTCCTGGTCAGTCTCTGCTACTGGCTCGGGCTCCGGGACGAGTGTGGCTGCAGGCTCTAGCTAGTGGGTGTGGGCTCTGGGTCTGTAGTGGGCTCTGCTTCTGGGTCCGTGGAGAGAGTGGATGTGGACATCAACAGTGGGTTAGCAAACTCCAAGCAGAGGGGGGTGGCTTCCTTCCATGTAAGATTCTCAATATCTGGTGATTCCAAAGAGCCATAACAGTTTGCTCCCAAGCAAAACAAATTACTTTAGTGTGGCATCATCTAGGTAGTAGAACTTGGCCAACTCACAGAACCGGCAGAGTATTCAAACAAGTAACATTATAATGAATGAAAGTAGAAAAGAATAAAACATCACCTAGTATGATTTATAAGCTGTTTTCCTAATGGGGAACAAAAAATGTCCACACAAGGAGAAGGATTTCAGATATTGCCATCTTTATGGGGACATTTTGTCTCCATGACGTAGGGTTTACCAGGACAACGCACGTGCACACACACACACACACACACACACACACACACACACACACACAGAGAGAGAGAGAGAGAGAGAGAGAGAGAGAGAGAAAACAAACCTGGCCTGTATGCCAATATTTTTGCTAGATGTTTCTTGCACAGTGTCCAGTGAGTTGCACGGAAAGTGCGTTCAGTTTTTAACAGATGGACATGAATTATATGTAGCTGCTTATGTTATGCAAACACCAAAATGCATTAGTTTACAAATTCTGCACTATGGTAAAAGTCTTTTCCATTTCAAAACACTGTGTTGTGCAAGGAACAATGCAAAGCTAGAAACTGAAGTGGATTGTCTGTATATTGTGTGTACATTTTTGGAGTTTTGCAAAATTGTAGATAGAGGCATGTTTTCCCATTGAGCTTAGGTTGGAGAGAAAAAAAAAAGAATGTGATTGGTGGATTAACATGTCATGGTCAGTACCTGTCTAAGTGGGCAGTTCCTTTCCAGAATAAGCTGCAAAGTGGACTAGACTTCAAGTGGCGAGTTAAAAGAATGACTATGTATGCCTCAAGCTAGAATTCAAACAGAAATTCAGAGTGGGATGCATGTCATGTTTGGCCATAGATAATAGAAGATCCTTCCTACATGACTGGATTGTTAAGGGAAGTCTTTGAAGATAACAACGGCTGCCTGGTGTCCTTTAGTGAACTAAGCGCAAACTGTCCTGCTGAAGAAGTTGAGATTCAGTGTTTGAAGCACAGTGGTTTGTTCTAGGCAGGAGGAATGGATGTCATCAGAGCTTTTGTTGTCGGTGTTTTCTTTTCCCTTCATTCTCCAGTATCTCTTCGCTCCACATTAGCATCCAAAGCGAACATTTCCAAGGAATAAGCATTCCTAAATTAACCTTCTCGCCCAGTTTTCCTCTTAAAGCAGGTGAAATCTGTTAAGACCGTAAAAAAAAGAAATACATTTTGTTTGCGAATTTCTAAAGCAGGGGCTATGCAAGGCGTAATCCCTCTTATTCCCGGCAGGATGAGATGTGACATTTAGATAACACATTAAGCTCAGCGGGTCGCTGCATTGCCTGGGCTCTCAGTGCATGGATGTCATAAACAATGACCATTATATTTCACCAGTGCCAACGAATTGAAGAGAGTGTTCCTACATATTCTCAACCTCCTTGGAGTAAGCCTGGTGCTTTCTGTTTTATTTAAGAAGAGACGAAGATCCCAAAGGAGCAGAATGTTTTAAGAATCTCTGATTAATGAAACATTGATCATAAATTTTGTACGGGAACAGGAAGACTTGTCACTTTCTATTTAGACCCAAGAGGAGGAGAGGAGAGGAGAGGGCGGGGGAGGACAGGAACGAAGGATAGAAGGTTGAGCTGGTAAAAAGGGGGGACGTTGGGGGTGGATGTCAGGGGAGGTTTGCAAGGAAGAGATGTGGGCCTTTGGAATTCATAAGATGTTGACTCCGGGAAGAGAAGAGCTTTGAAGCTTTGAGGGGCCTTTATTTTGCAGCAATCTGGGTTTTCGTCTTCTTTTTCGCCCTGAGTTTGAGGACACCAGGTGTGGATGTCTTTGCACCTCCTGTCACTGACACTGGACACTGCAATGTAACAGGAACTAATAACACAGTTCTTAGAAGTCTTTCACATGGGTAGTCAAGTGGACACACATTGAGAGAAAGCGCAGCACATGATGAAGGGTTTGCTGGGGTTATGAAAAGCTTTCTATGGAGCTTTTGCTTTGTGTGACTGCAAACTAACACTGGTACACTGAGCGGCCATACAAAAAGTATTTATATCAAATCTGAATGTATAGCTATATATATCTACAGTGACTATTGATACAAACCATGCATGCATTTTCTTTTCTTTTTTTCAATGTAACATTGATATTTCATGAATTATGCCCACAGATTTGTTTGACCATTTGTTATTAAAAGAATGCATGGAATATGTGTATTTATTTGTCACACTACAGGACCATTTAAAATGAACTACTGAATGTGTTTTAAACCCATTTATACTCTCCTTTATAAATTAGTTTCAATTTTAACCTAAAATCTTGATGTTAAAAAGTCCACTGACACGTTATGTAAACTAGCCATATTTAACTTTAACTATATTTTCAAATATATAAATATGTATTCAGAATTGCAACTCTTATATATTCAGATTTCATAGAATTATTTAGGAATGTAAATTTTAAGTTGATTTAGTATGAATAAAATACATTAACCCTTAAACGCATACCTCAGGTCTTAAGCGACCTGGGACGTCATTCACTACCCTCTCCCTCATTCATTTTTTAAAGTTAGACATCAACCCTCTTAGTATTCCACAATCTATTCATTATAAACAATATGAATTTTCTTTTAATAATATATATATATATATATATATATATATATATATATATATATATATATATATATATATATATATATATAATGTCTGTTTTTTATTTGTTTTTTTATATTATTATGGTGTATGTCGCTACCGACACAAGATATGTAATAGTTCTTTTTTACTTTTTATTGAATATCTAGTGACTCAATAAGTGCACTTCACCTTTATTCTTCAAGGTGGCAATGTCTGATTCGCAATGATAATGTGCTGTTTCACTCATAATTACCACAGGTATAAAACAAAAGAATACAGAAGTATCATCAGCAAAACTTGAAACGGCTCAGTGATTTGCAGAATATGTAATAATGATTGGTGAAACATTCATGCATTTAAGTCACCACAATCAATTATACCATCTGGCCTGAAATAAGGAATTATCTAACCATCAAAGCAATTTAACTTTGAAGTGCATCCTTCATATTTCCATGTGTTCTGCAGATGCTGCTATAGACAATGTGCCTCCCGAACCACAATTGCCAAGAGCAGGCAGCACAGAATGAATGAGGTGCTGCTCAAAGACAGCTGGACAGAACAGAACATTTTTATCTGATATAATCTTTATTTCTCAGCAAACGTTGATATGCAAACATAAAAAAAAAAAAAAAAAAAAAAAAAAAAAATATATATATATATATATATATATATATATATATATATATATATTTCTTTCAGTCCACAATTCATTTTACAAAAGATTGTGTCAAACCCTGGACTTTTTGTATTGCTAGCCAATGTTGCATAAGCACTATTGTTGGTATTTGATTTATTTTTAAATATATCTTATGGGATTTTTTTTCTTTTTCTGAGAAACAATAACATTTTGCTTGCAATGACAGCCCTGAGCTTTCTGGTGTTTTAGCACAACACAAATATTGAAAGAAAGACACTGGGAGCAGGAGACCTGCACAGTATTGATGCCTTTGGGCAAAACACTTGTGTTTTGAATGGGTCTGGAAGGAGGAGAGAAGAATCCAATAAAGTAAACATGGCAGCTGCGAGTGCTGTGAACTTCGAGTGATTTCACAGCACCAGAGATTTGACAGTGTTGGCACCATTGAGTGACTGTTGATAACATAGCAGCGGCTTTGAGCGAGCAACAAAACTAGCAAACGCCAGCTCAGAATACTAATTCAGAGCGCAGACACAGAACAGAACACAACAGTGATCTCCATGTTTCAGCACACACACACACACACACACACTTTTCCTCTACTGTATCCTCCTCATCCTGTCTGTCACTGATTGAGGCTTGTGTAGTTGTTTTTGGCCCTAGCAAAACGTGAATGCATACATCAACACACACAGACAAAGTAGTTGAAAGTCGACTCATGTCCGTAGCAGAGTTTTACCCCCGAGGCAATTTTAAATCTATTGACGCACTAAGCGCTAATGAAAAAAAAAAAAAAAAAAAAAAAAAAAAAGAGAGCAAGAGGATTGAGTCGAAGAGGGAAGGAAGCAGAGAAGCATAGACAAAAAATAAAAAAATAGAGAGAGCGAAAAACTGGGAGTAGAAGGTCTCGTTCTAGTTTCGTCAGCAGTGACTCCTGATGCAAGCGCCTTTGAGACAGGGCGCAAGCCCGGAGCTACTTTTGATGAAGTAAGATAGCCATCAAATGACTGCCAGTGACTGGCAGGGAAATGGAAATAGAAGCAACCAGCTGGTGTGGGGTATTGTTGGGCAAATCTACCTCTTGCCATCCGCGATCCCTGCCTCTTCCATCCCATCCAACCTCTGGGACACTAGAACAAAGGCATGGCAGCACCGATACCAAAGGTCACTCCCTTCCAATGCCAGTTCAGCAATTTGGCATGGGTTTGCTTATCCATTCTACATCAGCACCAGACCCTACATGGCGTCAGAAACATAGGGCAGCCATTTCCATAGTCCCAGCTGCACTTCTGAACCCGTGCAAAGTGGATCAGTCTTGCTTAGTTGGGTGCATAACATCAAAAGACCAAGGTCAGGAAATTGCCTTTCACCCTTTTTACCGAAGCACAACTACCAACATCCACTTTGCAGGGAGATAAGAGAAACTGCACTCACATACATCAAGGTCATGAGTTCAATTCCCAGGGAATGCATTAAAGAAAACTTCAGGTCACATCACATAAGTTAGAAAAAGCATAGGATCTTTCAACTTAACTGACTGTCAATAAGATAATGCACAGATATTGAAGTGAGTCGGTATTTCGCTTGCTACTACTGATACTGTGGAAGGACTGGTCTTTTTGTGGTTTTTAATCTTAGTATATTAGTACTCTTGATATCCTGACTTGGAAGCTATGCACTGACTACCCAACGATCTGGTAGTCTATCACATCACTAATCCAATGTTTTATTACTAAGCAACACAGCCAGACACTGACCCTCATAACACTGTTCTCGTTGTATCAAAAGAATAAAATAATGTGGCTGGGATTTGTTTTCTTATTCAGAAGCCCAGCTTAATTTGCACAACAGAGGCGGCGATGCTGGATCTGGCATTGATTTCTTTTGATTTATCTATCCAGAGCATTACTTGGAGTTCGTGTTCATCGAGCCCTGCACATGCTCACCTACTGTTTGTGAAGGAAGGGCTCTGATCCCTAATGAAACACCAGCAAATCAGCATCCTCAGTTTCTCCCCAAACGTTCATTTAGGGATTTACAGGCTCGATAACATCAAGCCTCGGTCTTCGTTTGTTAAAAGAATGCTTTTCTGTTCTCTTGCAACACCAAGTTCGCTTCAGGTCCTTGACTACAGTGCTGGAAGCAAGCACACAATCAGTCCGCAAGACAGGACTTTCTGTCGACGGAGGAAAATGTAACCTCTACCTATCAAACAAAGTGCGGGTGCAATTGGATCCAAGCTATAGGGCCAGATTTACTAAACAGGGCACGTTAGCGTGAGAGCGCAATTCCATAAAAGCTCCAATGTTCTGCGCGTGATGACATGCAAATTAAAGAACACAGATCATTTCCATGACCAACGCAATCTACCAAGAGCAGCAGTTTAAGACATGCTTTTTTTATTGTTAAATAATGGCACGAATATCAGTAAATTGACTTGCACAAACTTTAGTAAATCACGTTATGTGATTAATTTGAATACTCTTAACCCATAAATTTTGCACCTGAAAGGGAAATTCCTACAAATGCATATGCAATAAGGTCAGCCACAAACATAACCCTTTCCACACATTTTGCACAAATTTTCACTCCTTCAGTAAATCCTGATAGTAGTTTTTTTAATGCCAAAAGAGGGAGTGCAGTGGCGCAAGCTGTTAGTAAATCTGGCCCACGGAAATGTAGCCTACTTAAGAAGGTGATGCATATTGTATTGCAACAGGTTGACACCTGATTAAACCTCTGGACGGAACTGGAGACATTAGGGAGAATTACTGCAAGGCTTTTTGATTAGCAGTCACATCTCGTCAGGAGGCACAAATGCGTTTTAGATAAGGAAGCATTGCTGTGGCCATATCAGAGAATCTAAGCAGCACTTTTGCTGTGTGTGCAAAACTGCTGACAAACTGGGATCTGATTTAAGCAGCATTGACATTTTAGTGGAGCAATAAAAAATAGGCATTTTTACTGATTTGCAAGTTGGATCCAACAATGGTAGTGCAGGGGAAGATGCCAGACATGCACTACCCATACCCATACGCACTACCAGACCTGGCTACAGTTCCAACTCAATTAGACCATGAGAAAGGCACAGCGAGGGAACATAACATTTGTGACCATTAACCCACATTGTTTCAAACATGCTTTTCCATGGATCATGACACCATCACAAGCTGTCAGGCTCCAAAAGGTAGAGAAAAGCACCATCAAAGTATCATAGAAGTAGTTCATATAACTTCCAAATCTTTGGTTGCCAAATTATATATTTATGTGATGAACAAGCCAAAATCTAAATCAAATATGGTGTTTGGCACGGTTCGTCCATCCATCTTTCAAACCGCTTGTCACATCAACGACAATAACCTGAAACATAATTTGTTTTCAGGTGTCTCTCAAATGTCATGATATCAAACCTAAGCCATTTTTGATTTGAGATCTGAGGACAGAAATGTTACCAGTGAATAATGACTTTGGTCTTTTCTTCTTACAAAAATGTTGTGTACAAGTCATATAGACTTTTTTTCTGGTGCTTTTAGTGTTTTTTTGTTTTTTTTTTGGAGTTTGCAAGTGCATTGTCACTATGAACTCTTGTTGTATGGCAAAAAAGAATAATAATAATAATAGCAAGGAGAAAATATAATGGTTCTCGAATGAACTGAAAATGTACATTCTTGTTAGAATTATTATTTTAAAATGTAACTGACTATGGCATGTACAGGCAAAAATAAAACATTGTTTGGAAAACACAGTGTTTGGAAAGTTAGTTTTAAAAAAGTAAAAACAAATAAAAAATAATATTCCATAAAAAAGTAACAAATTGCGTTACTTAGTTACTTGTTATGGAAAGTAATGTGTTACATTATTTTGTGCTACTTTTTATTTCCTGGGCTGGGCATGCTGATTTGTAAAAAATAAAAATAAAAAAATAAAATAAAGCCCTTTCACACCAAAAGTGAAATGAATAAAGCTCAGGCTGAAGGAAATGCAAATAAAAATAGTTTAAAATTTTAAAGTAATGCATTACTTTAGTTACTTGAAAAAAAGTAATCTGATTACGTTAACCCCAACACTGTATGAGGAAAACATACACAGGTTAAGCCTAAGCTTTTTTTCAGTCACAAGAAGTCTGGATAAAGATAAAATAAAGCCCCTTTTAAAATTAATAAGGTTTATTTTGTTTGTTTGTTTGTTTTCCCCAGTACATGTTGTCTGATCTTTACAAAGGTCTGCACCTGGAAATGAGAACCTCCTCTACTTTAACAAGCTTTTCCTGATCCAACCTCACCGTGTGACACAGAAGTGAATGTTAAGACTACAGAAATATATGTCTCTGTGTTCAGGAAGTATAAATAGGAAACAAAGTTTGCAAAGAATCAGGAAACAGAAAATATCTTTTCATCTTTCTGAATCACAAGCAGTGCACTGGTTTTACTTATGTTCAAAGATAAAACTTTACGTCTTCTGTGACTGCCAGACTACTTTCCATAAGACTTGCGTGCTCATGTTTCTAGACAAAACATTCACTATGCTCACTGGCTTCTCTCAATAATTTGACTGCTAATTTGGTAAGCATATGAAACCAAGATTTGTTTGCTTGTGTCCATGTGTGTTTGGCATGCATTAGCATAATTAATGCTTATGTTTTGCATAGACTCATGCAGGCTGCGCCGTATCCCTCAGACACATTGGCTATGTTGGAATCAGCAGAATTATTCACATCATACAGATATGAGAATTCATAAGATCCCATCTGGTTATGAAGATGTCCTACTTCTAATAGTAGATCCAACACGAGTACATTAAATAAATAGTTTCCAAAAAATTCAAATGCATTATTTACTCACCCTCATGCCATTTCAAGACTTGGAATATATATATATATATATATATATATATATATATGGGAACAACTGCCAAAAGAGATGAACATTCTTCTCAATTTCTCCTTTTGTGTTCTACAGAAAAATAATAACAGTATACAGGCTTAGAATTGCATGAGGGTTAGTATTGCAAAATTAAACCTGTTCTCAAAGTTTTATCTGATCTGAGTCCAGGCATTTAAGATTCTCAACCTCAACTAAAGTCGTCTTTGATTGAACCTCTGGTCCTGGTTGAAGTCTAAAAGTGATTGTTCTATAGCCTTGATCCAGTATCAGAGAGGGTCAATTTACCTCAGGACTCTTTTCTGTTTTACCCTTCATGCCAGGTTCAGACTACATAATGTTTTTGTAGATAAATATTTACGATAGTCACCATGATGCGTCTGAAATCATGGACTGTCTGAGTAGGTATTACATTTCAATTTGCGACTGTTAAAAAAGTATGTTCAATATAGTATGAATGTGGGTAGTGTGAACGTAATCCGGACGTACTACATCCTCCATGTTGTCGCTGTCACGTGACCTACCATCATCGGTTACATCACTTCACTGTCATTCACAAACCTTCTCCTGTGGCCTCATGGTATATTAAAGTGTCCGTTGAATGCACACTTCAGAATCTCGCCAGAAGTATGTCATCTGGAGACTTTTCGCCTACTGTTTTTCAAATACTATGTATTCGCATTTGCAATTCGCATTCTATATAGTAGGGAAGTATTCGATTTCGGATGCACAATTTTTTACTCCTACATTCTTGTTCTGTCGTGGACAAGAAACATGTCAGACTACTTGATGGTTGTTGATGATTGGTGATGATTGGTTGTTGACTTCCGGAAACAAGAGTTTAAACAAACTACCGAAGCGCCTTGTTAGCTTAATGCTAATTCCAGTGTTCATCGGGTTGCTGAAGAGCCTCCGCTATAGTTCGTCAGCATTTATCTTGTCGTGTTACTCCCTCAAGGAAACATCATAAAGGCAGGAGTATTTGTAGGATTGTTTATGATTTGTTTATGTCTATTTCAATCTGTTGTTTTTAAAATCTAGTCTTTACTAGAATCATGCACTATGTTCCAAGTATTCTGAAGCCGTACAATATCTTTTTGTGAGAGATTGATTGATTGATTGATTGATTGATTGATTGTTTTTTTATTAAATACACAAACTATAAAAAAATGCAAAAGTAAAAATCATGCACACACGAATCTCCTTCTAAAACCATTTCTACACTGTAAGCCTGGTTAACTTTTGCTCTTCATTTCTTTTATGACTGAATGTGCAATTTGAGAAATCATTAGATGAGCTTTGGTTTAAGGTCTGCATGGATCAAAAGCATCTTTTGCAAATGTTTGTCTTCTTCCGGTCATGTCTTTCTGTCTCTACGTAACATTTCCACCTCACTGCTGCTGAGCGTCATCTATGATTTGTGTCACAGCGATTCTTCCATGCTTAAGCGAACATTAAATGTGTTTGTATTCAAGTGTGGTGAGTGATGAGGGTCATTAGGTGAGTCTGATGAATGGTGCCATCCTCTGTTGCCACTCTGGCCATTGATGATTGACAGTTCAGGATCAGAGATTTAGCCAGTGAACCCTGAATCGATTTGATTCAACTGCTCTATTCCCCACAGCACTAGGGTTACACATCCCACAAAGCAACTGTGAGGGTGAGATTGCGGTGAGAGGACACACATGAGATAGTGTGTGTATGTCACGACACAAAAAGGGGAACAAAGGTTTTCATTCCCATTTTCTTTTGCTGTGTGCAAATAGTATACATGTAAAACTGAAACGTGTAAATAAATAGGCATTTACTCTAAATGAGACGGCACAAATATATCACCTTACACTAAACATTCATTAAAACAAACTATGCAATGGGTTTCTCAATTGTGCTATACAAAATAACAAGTAAAAATATTAATTGTGTATTTTTTTAACTAAATATTGTATTAATAGCTAAATAATGTATTATAAATTATGATTGATTTATTATAATATTATTAATTATTACATGTAGGCAAACAAATGTAAAAAAAAAAAAAAAATGCAAGTCCCAATGTTGACTGTAAAGGGGGGGGGGGGGGATTTTAATCTTTCTTCTGCAATAAATCAAACTGTGATTTGAAAAACATAACTGTTCCCTGGAGGTTTGTTTACAAGAAACAATTTATAAATCGATCAAATACAAATTATGATTTCAAAATAATATAAAAAAATATATATATTTTAATTATGGTGTAGGCCACTCAAAACACTTACAAAACTGGCATAAATTGTCACCAGCTGCTATACAGCTCAGACCAGATCAGGATACTGACTGTGTGGACCAGCCATAATGTGCTGCCACTAATATTAATATTAATAGCCAGAACAATGTTGTCTTTGCACTTTATTTTCCTTAATTAAGGAAATCAAAAAACTTAGACGGCATAAGTAATTAACATTTCAGGAGTCAATGCCTGGTCATCACAAAAAATTCCAATAAACACCAGCCATCCTTGTTCCCTGACAAGCTCGCATTGTTTCCAAAGCACCAGAGACAAGAGGCTTTGTTCCATAGTTATTGGCTTCTTATTAATTAAAGCGCTGGCGGTGTTTAGCTGACCGGGAATGAGAGAGGGAGACGGAGGAGAGAGCATGTGTGTGTGCGCTTTGTTCTCAGGAAAAGAGTCACTTATAAACACCAGTACAGCTCTCGGCAGCCTCTGTTCTCAGATGGGATGTCTGAAGCAGGAGTTCACGGTGATGGACTGGCCCGTGGGAGTCCATTAACAGGTCAGGAGGTGGTGAAAGGAGCATGGGCTAAATTCATTAGCACTCTGCAGCTTCCATCTGAGTGTATCGAACGCTGGAACGGAGAGCAATGCTGCAGATGTGTGTGTGTGTGTGTGTGTGTGTGTGTGTGTGTGTGTGTGTGTGTGTGTGTGTGTGTGTGTGTGCTTCCACCATTTGTCATCGGATTGGTTCTTAATTCAAGCTGATTTGTCATCCTATGTCTTTTACTCTCATTCCTTTCACTGTCTTGCCCTCTAGCTTTCACATTAAAACACATTGCATGCCATTTTAGCACGTTTTTTAATGATATATTGATTAGCTCAGTTTTTCAACACTGTCCAACCTGATCTCACGGGAATACGTAACTATGTTACGAAGTGCCTTTTTTTTTAATGTGACAACGATGTGAATCATACAAAAATGTAAAAACAAACTTAAAAAAACATGAAGGTCCATCCCTAATGCACCCCGAAACATACCCATCAGTGGAGCATCAGCAGATCGTACGGAAACGTACAAATGAGATTGTACAAATTCATAGGAATTATCCACCAAATTGCCAACACATTAAATAGTTACACATTGCCAAGGGATTGTGTTGTATTGACTGCCCTAGGGCTGCACTGATGTACTCGTCAAATCAATCAAAACTAACTTTAGCTGGACAATAGCTTCATTCTAGAGCTGCTATAAAGCCAAAACAATCTCTGTTACTTTATTTTCCTATTATCAGTGTAAAGCCGCTTTGGAACAATCTACATTGTTAAAAGCGTTATATAAATGAAGATGACTTGACTTGACTTGACTTGACTTGACTTGCACGATTTGGGGAAACAAATCTACTTGTGATTTTTCTGATTATATGTGATTATATATCAATACTATAAAATAAATAATAATAATAATTTAATTACCAAACTAATATGTTTTTGGCTGTCTTAATTTCTTCATTTTTTAAACATACACCATCAAACCTTTAGTTTGACCTTTAAGCTTCTCTTGTGTTGTTTTGTTGCTTTTCATTACAAGTATGTGAAGATGGTGTACTCATGTAGTGTTCCCAAATGCACATTAAAACGAGCCAAACTCAGAGTAGATGCAGAGATGGAGTGTGTGTGGAGAAGTATTTACTGTGATCTGAGTTGATCTGAGACACTGAAAACACGGGGGGATCGTGAACTGCTCATATGAACACAGGGCTGTGCTTTACTTTGAAACACGCAGTGCATATTGAAGGAAAGTTTTATCTTGATTAATCGTGCAGCTCTATTCTTTCCTATTCTTTAATACACTGATTGGCATTTGTTATGAGATTGGCTAAAAACACCAAGGACTTGCGAGCACAGATTTCTTTCCCGTGAGGATGTATTTCCTATTGAAACAAGACGTTCAGACAGCACGTAACGAAGGACTCTTTCTGGAAAAGAAAAACAGCCTTCAGTTCATGTCACAGCCATGAATGATGATTTGCCACTGCCAGCATTTGATTGGACAAACATTTGGATGCACCCATGAAGTCAAGATGAGTCATCAATAATTTAGGTCTGCTTTCCCAAAACAACTTTCCTGAATTTTAAATGTGCATATAAAGGTTTATTTTGTAAGATGTGGGAGTTCACTAGCATATTGATTGGCCTCAAAGCTAATAGACATGGAATAAAATCTAATTTTCATGGGATTTTTATACTGTATTTACAACAGTATTTAATCCCTCTTGTGTTTCAAAAGGCAAGTATTAGTTTTGTATTGGTTTTAGTTATTTTAGTATTTTTTTCTCTCCCTGCCCTTAAACCTGATTACTTGGGTGACAACACCACCTAATGCAGTAAAGCCAATAGAATCCATATTTTATCAAGAGATTCACCTGGGAAACAACTTTAAATCGTTGTGGATTCAGCCGTACTGTATCAGTATGTAAAAAGAAAATACTCTAAACATCTAATCAATTATTTTACCACAGCATACCTCGTTATTTAGAACAACACAGTCTGACGCCTCTGTTTTTCACGATAAGATAATGAGCTTATGAGTATGATGATTAATGAAAGTTAAATGAAACACCTCATTACAATGGCAATTAATCACACTCCTTATATCAGTCTCTACGTGAGATAATCACGCCAGAATAATGTGTACTTAAGAATGACCAGCAGACACTAAAGTTTAAAGCTTTGTAAAAAAAATTAAAAAAAAACTCCCAAATGTTTCCCCCAATAGTGTCCCTTAACAATATTGTAAGATTTTTTTCAACTTTTAGTGGTCATAGGATAACGAAGTTTTTCTTTTTTTTTCTTTTTCTTTTTTTAACACCAAAAACAATTTCTGAGCTTTTTGTCTGATGGCTTGTCGATTATTTCCCTGTTAAAAGCCTTCATACACGAGGAGACAATTTGGAGCAAATGCATTCATCATTAACAAAGATTTACAATAATTATCCATATTTTATGCTGTAAATCGGAAGAGGGTTAATAAACTTCTTACATTGGGTATGTGACCTGTAGGTCTCACAAATTAAGCCCCTTTGGGTTCGAGGAACTATGTGTGAACTCTTTATGCTTTGTTGTTGACCCAATTAGTGTGGTTTAGCCTTTAACTTTTTCACTCTTTGAAACATAGTACACAAAGGGGGGTGAGAGAAAACATCAGTCCTTTGCTGGTACACAGACGGATACGGGGTCTCATAGGAAAACAGGAGATTACATCACAGAATGGTTTAGAAAATATGGACAACATTTTCCTGTCACCCCTGATTGAACCCTATTTGAACACTGAAATAAACTCAGTTTTATCACTTATTCTGGTCGTTCTAGAGGACCTTGACTTGTCTTTTCATTTACATGATGTACAAAACTTTGCACAATTGTACGATTTTAGAAGACTGTGAATCATACTCACATCTGACAGCTTGATGAGTTATGAGAGTCTTTTATGAATAATTCATAAGTTAACTTATGCATACATTAGCAAGCAAACACTGACAGAGTCAACACTGAACACGGATTACTAATAAAGGAAAAGTTGACCAGTCGTTGCCTCATGCAGTGGACTAAGTTCTTCTGACCGTATAATCAATAGCAAAGTAACTTTATACTAAAAAGGCCGATGCTTAGAAATTAAATAATCTACCATTAACAAATTTAATCTTTGGCCTGTTTTGCAGGCTTTGATCAAATACAGTATGTCTGAGTCTCCATTCCCTGTGGAACCTAAACAAGTTAAACATGAATCTTCATTTGACAGTAGACTGAGTGGTAAGAGGCTGTATGTGCATGTTGAAGGAGACAGCTCAAGTGTTGTTTGCATCCAATGAAGTGTGAGTTTTTGTTCAATTTTAAAATTACAGTTAATTAGAGGCTGCACTTGTGTTTGGAAATATCGGCGAGAACATCACTAACCCTGCATCCTCTGTGTCTTCCAGTCATTGATTTAGCAGAGCCCAATTAGTGGGAAGGCCTTTGAAAATTCATAACTTGGCAAGAATGGATTTTTCAGTCAGCCGGTTTCCAATGAAGCGCTCACAATATAGCACATCATTACAGAGTATTGAACGACGTCAAAGTGTTTTTTAAATTAGTCTTCTGTTCTACTTTAGTAGATTAACGCTTAGTGCGTTTTCCTGAATTATAACTCCTCTGACATACATATTTTGCAACTGGCAAACTTTAATGAATATTTTGGATTCAATACAAGTTAAGCTGAGACAACAGCATTTGTGGCACAAATCAATTCATGCCTTGTTTTCTAAAAAATCGAGATTACGACAAAGGCACTTACAATGGAAGTGAATGGGTCCAATTTTTGGAGGATTTAAAACCAGAAATGTGAAGTTTATAACAAATTAACACTTGTGTATTATTTGAGCTGTACAGCTTTCATTTATAGCCATTTTAAAGTTTTAGGGTTTGTGACAATTCAACCTTCACCGGGGGTTTTATTGACAGTCGCTCTGACCAATAATAATGCAGAATCCGCCATTATGTCCAACATATAAACAAACCAGACAGGAGAGTTAGCAGATTAACGTCATATTGACGTATTGACATATTTCTGCGGTTGAAGCAACATAACTTCTTATGTTCATTCATGTTCATTTCATTTGAGATGATCGGTTCACGTCGCTTGCATTGAGGCACTACAGCACTACAGCGATCTGTCACCACACATTAAAGAGCCACAAAACGGTATCTATTCACCGCACCTGCACTTCATCATCAACGCACACTATATAAAGACACTTCCCCAGCACTTCATTGTTTGGTCTTGTCCTTACCTGACGTACATACTCCTCTACTCACCTGAAGATTACCTGACACTTACCTGAACTTCAACCTCGAATCTCCGATCACCCGTCATCCGTCTTCTCTCTCCAGTCATCAGTCTACCGTATCCTGTCCCGCCATCTGCAAACAGGCAGTCTAAGTTATCATCCAGCTAAGTTCATCATCCTGTTCTGATTCTCCTCTGCATACTCAACCGTCGCATCTGCTGTTCCACTCTGTGCCTCTGTTCAATAAACATCTATTTCACTATTTACCTGTCTGCCTCTCTCTGTACCGTGACAATGCCACAAAGCTGTCGATTAAGCTTAATTTGTACAAAACTTGGTCTATTAATTTTAAGCTGTGACTGTTTGCTTGGTCATAAGTGTAGTTACTTTCCTCTTTAATTTTAGTTTTTGTAATAGAGTGTGATATGTAGTTTCAGTGGCAAGCACTCTTTGGGCCCTATTTTAACGATCTGAAATGCAAGTAACTTTGTGGGTGGATCTCGGGCGCTGTTGCTATTCTAACATCGGGATAAATGACTCTTGCGCCCGACACAAATCTAAATTGCGTTTGAAGTAGCTACATTACTCTCATAGGTGTGGTGTGGGCGTAATGTGAAATAAACCAATCAGAGCGTCATCTCACATTCCCTTTAAGAGCAGGCGCGCTTGTTCCATGGCGGCTTGCTATTATAACGCCGGATTTGCCAGGCACACGCCAGGAGCGGTTCACAGCCGAGGAGACCGACGTTCTCGTCAGGGCCGTAAAACACAGAAAAGTGACATTGTATGGGGATGGAGAAACCCACCCAAATTAGCTTCGGTTAAACTGTTGTATAATAATTTGGGTAAATTTGTAAGCTAGATTTATGCCTATTTTTTCACATCTTCATGGACACCACAATGATTTCCCTCATGTGGAATATTTTTCCTTGTAATTATGTATGGTTTGCAAAAACGGCAACTGCTGCGTCTGTGTGTAGATGAGAGAAGCAAAGTGTATGCCGTTGTGCACACGCTACATTGGCCAAGCATGGGCCCTTAAAAAAGCATCTGAACGCGCCACTGACTTTAGACTAGTTTTTTCCTGGTCTGTGGTGGAATTGTTTTCTGGAACTGCAAAATAGCACCAAGGAACGTTTGCGCCGGAACACGCCTCCTCTTTTTGCTGAACCGCCCCGGGAGCACAAGTTCCTTCCCTAATTTACCAACGTGCGTCTGTAGGAATAGGAATGATACATGCGTCGGTGTACTGTACAAAGTCAATTGTGCTGGGTGCAAGATAGAGCCCTTTCACTTTCTCTTGTGATTTTCCTACCTCAGCATAGTGCAATATAAAGCTGCCTAATGACTATGAAATGAGCTCGGCGTACCTGCATCTCTGAAGAATCTTCGGTCAATTGACAGTTGTCTCAAGCAGAAAAGAAAGGAAATCTATAAAAGCATAGCCATGATTTGTATGCACACTGAATAAAGGACAACAAAAAGAAAGTACTGAGCACGCAGCATTAAGCTGAGCTTTAGACATTTTTACATCAAACACTTTAAAATCTTGCAGAGTAAATACTAGTATAAGCAAATATACACTTGATAAAAACTGCATTCTGTATTGACATAAAGATTTGGTTAATTTTGGGAACTGCAGTGGATCTCTGTTCCTCTTGTTGATCCTGTTCCACAAACTCAAACATTAAAGCTGAAGTGTCTATCGTTCAATGTGTAAATAATGGAAAATCACGTTTTAGAGTTTTTGGGGCGGGGGGATGGTTAATGGGGCCATACTAACCAGGGGTGCGTTTCCCGAACAACGACGTAACTCGCTGCTTAACTACCATACGATGCATCGTTGAAGAAATTAGCTAGCTAGTCACGACTGTTTCCCGAAACCGTATTGTCGCAAAGTGGTTGTTCAGCCACGTTGGTTTATGACAGGGGTGCCCAATCCTGCTCCTGTGTGAGCATTAAAGAAAAATATTAAAACATGGTTGAGGTACTGTGCGTTTTAGAAAGTCGAGGCAGATAAATGGCAAATGTGATTGGACTAATTCATCCAATGGCATCACTTGTTAAGTTAGCTGCACGCAAAATGTTAAAATCAAAATAGTGCACGGCCGGTTACTACACAGATACCTCTTACTATGGACCTAGCAGCTAACATTAGTTCTGCGAGTTGAACTCCCTGCATCAACAATGTTTCCTGAGACGATGAACATCAGCTAGCTTCAGGGTGAGTAGAGAGGGACATTGGATTCTGTTTACAGACCTGCTGCGGTTTAGTTAGCTGCTAGTAAACGCATTATTATCGATCTGTGATATCGTCGGAGTCATGATTTATTTATACAGTTTATATGGTCGGAGTGGTGGCTAGCTTGTGGAGTTTGACAAAAGTGCTTCCAACGTGTTTAGCTGCTAGCCCTTTACCTAGGTTGGATCGTTTGGTATTTAGCTTGGTTTTTGTGACTCAATTTCAATGAATGCCGAGTGTGTCAGTCTCAGTTTTCCTGATGCTAAATCCAGCCTTGGAGAATATCCTTCCTGATGGTGTACATCCACACTTTAGATTTTCTTATCCCAGACATTGTTAAAGATTTAAATCCTTGCCGCCAAGACGCTCCTCTGTCGGTCACGGATTGAAAGTGAAACTTAAATCTGTCACGGGGTGTTTGGATTTATTCACGCACGTTAAAAAATATTTATTAAAAGCTTCTTTCTTTGCACATTTTTATATACAGCATTATCATAATAGGCTGAATATTAACGTATTGACAGAAAACCGGTAGTTCTATGTGAAATCAGACATTGAGCGCCCTCATATAGCCAAAGTGGCATGATCCTCGTTTCATAACACCTCTGCAAAGATTCGACCGTGAGACCGGTAGTCGAATCAGGCTCCTCCTATCGAAGCATCGAATCTTCGACTATTCGGGGTCACCCCTATACTTGAAAATTAAAGGCAGGTGTGTTTGATTAGGGTTGGAGATGAACTGTGCAGGACAGTCGATCGGCAGGAGCAGGATTGGGCACTCTGGTTTATGACGTCAAGCATGTGGTGGGGTAATAACTTATTTTAATGAATCTGTTTGAGATCGAATTAATGCTAGATGATTTGCTATAAATTAGAGACATGGCACCTGAGGACTATTTCTCATTTTCTTTATTTCTTTATTTCCAGATTCAATCATAGGCTCGTTCTTACGCACTAGAGCTCGTTCACACATGCGCACTCTTCAAAAACGACACTTTAAATCTCTTGACAAACTAAAAGACATAAATGACATTTGTATGTATTCTAAATAAAAGAAACATGTTGTACTGAATGTCAGCTTGCTTATTTTGCTCAAGATCAGGATTTATTAAGTCCACATGTCATGAAAACAAGAAACTCCGCTTCTAACCACAGGTCAAGATCTGCCGTTCCAACTACACAACTTTGCGATGCTGTTTGCGAATATTCGTTAGAACGATGGTTTCGGAAAACACTGACTGGTTACAAAAACTATGCTGATCGACAGAACTTGCAAATATAGTTGGCTAACGATGCTTTTGGGAAACGCACCCCTGCTAAACCTTGACCAGTTCGACCAAGCGACATTTGCTCAACCTCAGGTGTCCGTTAGGGGCGGGACTATCTTTTTTGACCAATGGCAGGCAGTGTTTGGGAAACCTGTTTAAAAACATTCATTATTTTTTAGCAGTTTATTGAGGCTTACACTGCAGAATTCACACACTTAAACTTTAACTTTAACCCTCTGAGGTTGAGAAACGCGCCGACGCGTTTTGCTGGATTTTTTTCACATAGCAGCAACATAAACTTAAATTACTCCGTCATTTATGGTTATACAGAAAAAAGAAATATAAAAAAATTATCTGTGATATTTCTACTTTTGTATGTGTCCACTTACAATCAAATCAAAACATTGTGCTTTTGTAAAATAAAGAAAATGAACAGGGTGTGCGTTCTGCCTCTCCGTCGCGGTGAACTTTTTTTTCTTGAGCACGTTAAACTGAAACAAAACTCAGCGAATACTTCTCACACATTTATGAGCCATATACCTTTATACACATTTAAGTGTGTACTTTTAAATGATCGGATTCAAACTGAAAACAAATATTCACTGTTTAAGTAATTTGTATAAAACCAACAGGATGTCCAGTATTTCAAACGCTTGCTAATTACTTTTTAATTCGACACGCCCACTCGCGCAAAAGAGATTCACATGCAAATCTCCACATGGGACGCGAACGCCCTCATTACCTCAAACACAAAACACCAAAAAACTTCACAAGTCTCTGCTTTTCGTCGAGTTTGGAAGACACGTCTGAGCTTACATTGGATTTACCTAAGAAGAAGAAGAACGCGATTTGAAGACAAGAAAGATGTAAGGTAAGAAATTCTTACTTATTAGTTTATGGTATTGTTGCATAAACTTCACATTGCAGTTGAACTGTTGCTAGATATATGGTGAATATTATACTATTTAGACCCGTGTTTACTGTTAAATACTGTTTGTGGATATCTGCTCAAACATAGATATGTATAACCATAATGTTTAATATTTTGGAGCGCGATGTGGGTTTGAATGCATCATATTTTGGAGCGCGCTGTGCGTTTGAGTATCATATTTTGGAGCGCGCTGTGGGTTTGAATGTATCATATTTTGGAGCGCGATCGCGTTTATAAGGAAAAATGCACCAAACATTAGGCTTTATGTTTTTACTATTATCTCATTTCATATCATCATAACGAATGGAAACATTTGAAGTAACATATGATAATCAATATATTTTTCTCTAGCGTAGTTGTTCTTGAAATCTTTTGGAAGATTTAATTTATTGTTATTATTATTTTATGCAGCACTGCGTAGCCTATGCCTACAAGGCACAACACACCTGGGGTTCATTATATATTGTTGGAAACGTGTGTGTGTGTGTGTGTGTGTGTATTCTGTGAATTTTAAAAAGAAATTTTAACCAGAAAAATCTAAAATCTATTCCCAAAATCGTGCAGCCCTATAGTTTCTCTTGATATCAGTATGTTCACAGTTTTTTCTTTTTTTCTTTTCTTTCAGGGACCAGATGCAACTGAGTCCTGCTGACTTCAACATTTACATGAGTCTCTGTATATGAACATGGTAAAGTGAAAATCAAACACCTTGGAAATGAAAGGTATGTACAATGTTTTTAGGAATGGCACAAAGGTCTCTGTCTTTGGACATTGTTTTCAATGTGCTCTTTTGTCATTTGTTGTGTATTTTTGGATTGTGTTGTGTTGTAAATAAATCCAAACAATCTAAAAACCATTCTTTTTTAAATCTCCTCATTCTTTGTGCAAGGTTGCTCTGAATGACAGGCAGAGCCGATCAGCCCTATACGCACACTACGCAAGGTGCGTAGGGCCCCGCAAATTACTCAAGGCCCCGCCTCCCCTCGTGTCAAAGCGCGTCAATCAATGTTTACAATATCGATGAGAAAATGAAGCGGAACTATCTTTCTGGTCACGAAAAGAGACAGAAAAAAACACCATGAGAGTTAATTGCGGCAACAGTTATCAGGTAGACTTGTGTGCTCTCCTCTCAAAGTTTGATGTCAGCAAAGAACAGTAGGCTAAAGTTAAGTTGATGTGCGTTGATTTATTATGTTTAATAAACGACAAAGGACAACGGTGTTTGTTTATAAACTGCAGCTCGGAAAAGATAACCGCGTCGCGCGTTAACATGCGTTCATATGCACGTGCATGAAATGAAACGCGCACTTTCCAGCAGAAACATCTGTTGTGAGTTGGGACCAGTACAATATGGGCGTGATGGCACTCCTCATTATAGTTTTAAAACAAGACGATGATTATCTAGTCGCTAAGTCAAGGTTTAGTTACAACTCTGCACTAATGCAATATGGAAAGCAATGTATTGACATTGACTATTGATAGGCTCCATTGAATTTAAAATGTTGATTGGCTGGAGATTCTGGTCAATATGGATGCTCATCCCTCAGTAAATAATAACCATCAAGAATCAAGAGTATCAAGAATTACTTTTATCATTTAAAAACACAGTGACATGCTATGGCGCCATTTTAGCTTTTATTCATTCACAGGATATGCATTTTTGATATCAATAATTCAATTTGTACTATTTAAAATGTGAATTCTTGATATTAAGAATTAACTTTTTACTAGTAACAATGTCTTCTGATATCAGGAATTACATTTTCACTAGAACTAGTTAAAGGAGGGATTGTAGTGGGAACACTGGGGTGTCAGGTGTGACTGTGTGGCAATGGCAAATAGTTCATGGCTCACGGGTCAGGTATGAGGGCCCCTAAACAGAATTTTGCTTAGGGCCCCAGGGAGGTCAGGATCGGCTCTGATGACAGGGCCTGATCGCTCCTAATAGGGCAGTTAGGGGAGTGTATTTGTCTTTCTCAGGTGTTGAAGGCTTACATATTCATGATATGATCACGCCTTTTCGCATAAGGCTTTTTCACACAAAACACGTCTTAGAAATTTAAAATCAATATATTGTCTCATCTGAATGAGCAATCAGGGTGATTTTCACATAGTTTTGATTAAATATTCTAGGCTACGTCATACAATTTTCAAAAGTCTTGTGAAGAAATAATCAGTATGGGTTTCATGGCCTTATTTCAGTGAGAATTTTTTTTTTGTATTTTCACAAACCACGCATAAATGTCATTATCTCAAAACTACAAACTTTTACATACATGCTGCTGATATATTATTGTAGCAGAGTTTGTGCTGAATACAGTGTAATTAGACTTTAGCCATGAAAATGTCACTAGTAACAGAAAAAAACACAAATGTCAGAGCATGTCAGAACACCAGGGCCCAGAAAACAGCTCAGACCTCAGAGGGTTAAATAAAAAAAAGTGGATTATTTTAAGTCCAATAAAAGGCCAGTCTACTAAATGCAATATTGTTACTACCTAATGTCTTCTCTGCTGTGGTTCTGTCCATTTGTTTATTTTCCAGAGCACTTTGTAAATTAACCTGTGACCTTGGCCAACAAAGCACAATCCTGAAAAACCAATCTGACCTGAAAAATGTTGAAAATGTGCAAAAAGAGAGAAGTTTTGCCCACACTTTGGAATAGGTGTGGAACAGGGAGGCCTCCGAGAAAATCTGCCACTGCCGTGACCTTCTTACATTAGGCAAGGCGAGCTGAGACAGGGAGGAGGCAGAGGGCACCGCTTATCTCACTTCATTCTCCAAAAGTGGCCTTTCTCACCTTCTGTGCTTCGGGGAAAGTAAAGAGCAGTCTGGATGCTTTGCACTGTAAATAACTTCCCACACTACAGGATGACAACAGATATAGAAGCGCCTCAGGATGAAATAAATACCCCTGGGTCCTCTAGGACAGTTGAGGCAAATACGCCCCAGCCAGACTTACCATGTAATGAATGGAGAAAGATACTTACCAGAAGTGTATTAGCAAAGTAGCTCCCTTCCCTTTAAAAGCGTTTTCTACTCAAAACTCAAACCTGATGGACTTGGAATTACATTTACTAAAAAACGAGTGCCCTTAAAGTAAGCCATGTGTGAGATCAGATACTGCAGTGAAATTATAATTTAATCTTGTGGTAATACTTGTAAAAAGCACCAAGACAGCCTATATCGTTTTTTCTCTGTCTGTAGATGACCTTTTTACTGTATGACGTACTAGATGAATAAAGACAAAACTATAAGAAAGCCATTCTCCAAAGTTTACTAGTTACCAATGCCATTGGAAAATGCTCTATTAGCAATCAGCCACAATTACTTTATTATTTTCTTATTTTATGAGGAGAAACATACTGAGGTTCCTTCACACTATACTTATAAATGTGTGCTTCAGCAAAACCATTAATCCTTAGATGCGTCACACAACATGACACACATCTTATAATTAATGAGTAGCCAAAAGTATGTTGAAAGATAGTGACAGTCTACCAATATCGGAATGCTTTCCAAATCCTCTCAGGTAAAACAGATAAAAGCACAGGTCTGGGCAAACATCAAGAGCCTTCAAAACGCAGCTGATTAAAAGCAACACTTTAAATCCCTGGTTCTTCTTCTTTTTTTCATTGCACGTCCTTTCCCTTGTTCACTCTTCCTTTTAAAATAGCTGTGGAAATGGTCAGATTCGGGGGCTTTTGGTCAAGCTCTCAGGAGACCGACAAAGAAAAGAATCTTCCAGCCGCTGCATGTAACATTTCAGAATTTAACCTCCTCAAATGATGGTTCAAGGTGGATTATAGTACATTATTATTAGGAGGAAACTGATTTTCAATTTAAATGTAAATCAGGGCCTTTTTTCAATTATTAAAGTACTGTGCTACTTATGGCTGAGGAGAAAAATGTAATGGGCCACAAACTTTGAGAGGATCCCTTAAAATGAAGGCAAGCCTGAGAGACGCTACAAAGAAAGGGCAAGTTATATAAAGAAGCGTCAGAGAGAGAGAGCTCTTGCTTCAATACAGTGTGTAATATTTGAACAGGTGCAAATAAACAAAGTAAACGTAGGCTACATTTAAAACCATGTTTTAATAATCTTGCTATAAGTCATGCTACGCTTATTTTGAAGTGCTAACTAACGTACAGCATACATTGCAAACAGTAATCTAAAAGTTCACTTTCAAAAGGCTAAGGCAGATGGTAAAACTCATTTACTTGCAGTAAATTCCATGAGTTCGGAGGATGTTCTAAAAACTTGCATTGTCCCCAGTATCAGTTCAAATCTAATTATAAGCGCCAGTGAATATTGGAGGCTAATTGAAGTGTCACTCAGTAGACCAGTGAACCCCCCCACCCCACCCCGTCGGCCAGAGGAAGGAGAATCGTCTGTTTGAATACGTACCCCTTTCGGTCTGGTGAGATGGTCTTTGATTGCTTACAGCAGGGAGTCTTAACCTCAGAAAGCACAGCGTGGTGGAGACATCATCTCTCAGATTATGAATAGAAATGAATTAGCAAAGTTCCTCAGCAGTGATCAGAGGAACTCCTCCACAAAAAGTCTTTATGGTAGAGATGTCAAATTATGTGCAGTTGACAGAATATAATTAAAGGAAGATGGTAATTAAAAAAAAGAAAAAAAAAAAGTTGGTGATTTGTATGAGTTTGTAGAAGTTTGTACACTTTAAAAAAGTGAAATGACCTTTTCATTTATATAAAGTGCTTTTTTTTTTTTTTTTCTAATCAAAAATCATGGTTTCATGGTTATAAAACCTGTTTTGTTCAGTTTGTCCACAGAACAATAAATAAATAAAAGAAACAATGTTGTTTACATGTTTCTGTCAGATACCAGATTGCTGATGTGCAGATCACAAAACAGAAAATATGATGCATATTTAAAAAAATACATCCCAATAAACATTGAGGTCTTCAATTAAGTCAGCTAAATTCAACATTTATTATGGACTATTCTAAAAAGAAGTGCTTATTTTGACCTACATTAAGTAACATTTTGGCATATGTCTAAAGATAATATTTTAATTAAGTATGGTCTTTAATATAATACATAATCTTTTTAATTTGTCTGCAAAAATAAATGTTTTTGATTAATATCTTCTGAATTAAACCAGAAATATAATTTGAGAAAAAAACTAATTAATTTGGCTGCAACAAATAGTTTTGTTGTTGTTGTTGTTGTTGTTGTTGTTTTAAAAGTTGGTCCAAAGCATTTATTTTCCAGTGCATGATGCATGGGTAAACGTAAGTTCACCAAGTACAACATCTTCATCTAGATCTTCATCAACATCTTCATCTTCATCTCCATCTGGATCCACATTTCAATCAACCAATCAGATTTGAGGGACAAATTTACAGTTTGTGTCAAGTTTGGGCTTACAACCAGGGTTATCATTTCCCTCTGATTGTAAGGATACGTTATGGGTAGGGTTAGTTTTAGAGGTAGGGATAGTTAGGACTACATTTTCGGACATGAATGTTGCTCCAGGATCAATAAAACTTGTCTTACTTGGCAAAATCATGGTGACCATGAGGCATATGGTAATTTGAGACCAGTGAGTGAACTTTCTCTACTGAAAATCCTGAAAAGCACAACTGTTATTCACATATGACATCTATGCTTTTTATTTTATTTTATGTGTTATTTATTTTTTACGATTGATTATCTTAACCAATTCGTTTTGAGGATAATTCGCATATGAAGGAGTTCATATGTGTTTCATGTGTTAAACCAGGGGTCAGCAACCTTTTTGTCATAAAGTGGCAATTTTAAGTTTCCGAGTTCATCCCTGTGCCTTACCCCTCTTTAAATAACAAAAAAAATATTCCGCCATTGACCTTAGACCATGGGTGCACAAATTGACGCAAATGCATTTGCTATTTAAACAATGGCGCAAGACGTGAAAATGATAACTGCGTCGGGCTGAAACTAGCTAAAAACACTTGCATCGCGCTTGGCTCTGCATTGCGCCGGGTGTAAGATAGGGCCCATTAAGTGACCAGGTACGCATGAACGGAGTTTCCACATGCATCACAGTCATTTTAATATGTGTGGAGTGTTTAATAAGGACTCTATATACTTGGTTGAAATTTATAGCATTGACGATGTACAGCGGAACAAGCTGTAAGCTGTCAGTCTGTAACTTGTGTGCGCTGATGCATAGTGGTCGCGATAATGGTTTGTTATAGAGCTGCACACTTTTATTGACTTACGCAGTTTAATTCTCACACTTTAATAGTATGTATAACTCCTAACTTAATAAAACAAGCTGTTTCTACGAGGAATCATTACATCAAAATATAGATCTGTATGCAGGTGGGAGCTACTTTATCTGAATGAAATACATACACCTCTCTCGCGTTCGCTTGCGTGCCAGCGATTAACCCTCACTGGCACGTGTGCCTTAGGTTGCCGACCCCTGTGTTAGACTATGGTAGGCTAAATAAAACTCATCCTCAGTGCTCAGTGAGAGTAAACTGGGCTTCACACAGCTGGTGGCATTTCTTTCTTCCACAGAAGTGCCTCAGACAGAAGATGAGACCAAAACAACATGAAAAACTGCAAGTAAGAAAATAATATTTGTCGGTTGTATGTGGCTCTGCAGACAAGAGCAAATGAAGACATTCCAGTGGAGGGCAGAAGGGTCTTTTGGGCCATTAATCAGTCCAGAGACAAAAGCACGCGCTGTACCTCGGGTCTGTCTCACCACCACATGGCGCTGACCCAAATAAAGCCCTCATTGATCCAGAAGAGCCCCCTGTAATCCCTCAGGATTACAGTCAGCCGAAAGTAACCGATATATTTGCAAACAGAAAGCCACTTACATTAAGGTCATTTTCTCCAGGAGGAAGGAGAATAAATGGATGGAGATGAATACTTAGACACTGTGGTGGAGGACTAAAGGCAGACACACACACTCACTGAGAAACAGAAAGACTATAAACACACACACACAAACAATAGTGCAGAGAGAAGCAGCACAGGAAGAAAAAAAGAACATAATTTATTTGAAATAAAACATATTTTGTAACATTATAAATGTCTTTACCTTCATTCCTCTTTTCAGTTCTTTAAAAAAAAAAAAAAAAAAAAGACCCATTTTGAGTAGTAGTTTATGGGAACTACCAGGCTGGATAATGCTGGTTTAGTGCTGGTCTTGTCAGCGTAACAAAACAACCGTGTCGAACGTACATCATCTGGATAAGCTGTTGATCATGTTCTTTCTAATGAAGCTAGACGACCAAGAAAGTTGCTGGTTAAGATATATATATATATAAAGCCTGATGGGGACACCAGCATCTACAACATCACATGTAACACCCGACCAAGTGAATCCATGCCATTTCAAAGACCATGTCACTTCTGACCTTAGACAGATTCTGTGTATACATCCTATGAAGAACAGTGTCAGTTGGACACTGTTTGTTCTGCACTGTTGTTTCAAGAAACGCATTGTGAGAAATGTTTACATACTTCTTTAAGTGGACGTCTATAGTCCAGACCTCATGGTACCAGGCATTTAAAATGAGCTGGATATCAGAAAACCCTTACAGACGTCTTTCTGTTGCATTAATTAATAAACATAAAACAGTTTAGGCATCACTGAACTCGAGCAATACACAAGTTCTTAGCATCATGGGTAAATTAATGCTTGAGGCCCAAAAGTTGAAAGTAAGAACTTGAACTGAACCCTCTTATGGTCGATCAAATGCTTTGATTCTGATTGCATCTTGTAAATTTCAGGACAGTATTACTTTTATAACAGATCTTAAATGTCAAAATACAAAACAGTTAGTGTGTTTTAATAACTTACATCAGCAATGATAGTCCACATAGTCAAGGTCATTTACTTCTCCTTCAGCAATGACACTCATTGTGTGGTTACTCTCAAATATTCATAAACTTCATATTGGGAATGCTAAGATGGAGCTCTTTCCCAGCATCTTAATGGGATTGTTCACACCTGCCCGCAAAAAGCAGCGGTGTCCTTCAGACGAGAAGAGAGGTTTCTTCTCTGAAAATGTGATTAACATAGCCAGGCGAAACAACAAAGGCATAATCCACACAATAAGGACACATGCAGGAAGAGAGTAATATTATTTCCCTGTGTATACGTTCCAAAATAAACAACTGTGAAAACGGGGGGAAATAATAAACTGTCAGGATGCACGATGCCGCCAACTGCTTAATATCTTCCAAAGATTGAGACGACTGTTTCCTCTTCAGCCTAATCTGGAAAAGACTCGGGACATTTCTTTATTACAAATGTAAAAATAATAATGTTATTATTATTTCTGGTGCAAGGTGGCTCAAAGAGAAATGAATGTTTATTCTAAAATAATAAATGTATTGGTGCCTCACAGAAACAAATGGCATTACATTATAAAGTATCAAGCACAAAGCCCTGTTCACACTAACTGTGCGATTTTAGCTGGTGGTCGTGCACAATTAAAAATACTTCTGTTGAACAGCAGAATTTGTGGTGAAAAACTACCCATTGATGCTGTACAAAAAAGTCCACCAATCAGAGAGTCGAAACAAGCAGAGCGCGCCAAAACATGTTTTGAACATAGTGAAATTAGAATATTGCATTGAAAGCAATGTGTTCAAGAGACCTTCTTGGAAAATTGGTACAAAATATCTATAATAAAAAAGTTGCTGCATTTGAGGAACTGTAGCTGCGTTTCCATTACCCTTCAAATTGCGCAAATTGAAATTGCGAATTGATAATACGCCCAATGGAAACACGCAAATTTCGCAAAAACTCCCATTTATTGCCAAAAAGTTTTTACGCTCGCATGATGTGGTTTTTCAGGCAATTCGAAAAAGAAATATTTCGCAAAACTGCAATGGAAACAGTTTTTGCGCATTTACAGGTCAGCTGACGTAGATGACGCGGTGTGTTTGGACAGAATACGAGACAGAGCTCTTTATTAAATTCATAAAAGACAAAAGAATTACAGGAATACTGGATTCTAAACCTCAAATAAATGCCACAATCAAGACCTCGGAGCAGAAATGAGGGAGAAACACCCAGAAACACCTCATATGTGCCGCTCACAAGTATAATAAGGGTCGTTCCTTACCATTAATGTTTGGAAAACATATCTCCTTTGATTAATAATAATGGCTAGTGCAGTGGCTGAGATATAGTACATAAACCTACCAACGTCCGTTGCCATGGTTTTTGGAATGATTTTACTTATCGCGAGAGGAAAAATGAAGTTTTAGTCGCATAACATCGGTTAATGGAAACGGCGTCATTTCGCAATAGTTTTTTGTCGACATTTAGAAAAAATCGCAAAAGTTTTGCGCAAATCTGTAAAATCTGTAATGGAGCCTTGTGGCTCTTTATTTCTACATCATAAATGACTCAAAGCGCGCAGACGAAACGCAATAAATGCTGTTGTGTTCTCTTGTGTTTGGGTGCTGGTGTTTGGGAACGCAATCGTGTGAGACGCTTCTGGAGGGAATTAAACCAAATCATTCTGATCACACACTTTGGCTCAGGTGTTTCAGAATCACCAAACCAACATTTGAGATGCTGTGATACGATTGGTCCGCTGGTTAGTCCAGTGATCCAATCACATCCTCTGTTGAGGCAAAGTCACATGAGTTTTTTGTTGTGCATTGAAGGATTTATTCAGTAAATGTGTTTCCATCGTAGTTTATTTGCATGCCTTCTTATTGGATAAAAAATATATTACCTCAATTGAGTGCATGCGTTTGTATGCGCAGTTTTAGAATTTATGTGCATCTTTGCCTTTCCATTCACCTATTTTTATGCAATATCCCAAAATCCACATAAAAATAGGTGATTGGAAACATAACTACTGTCTCCTTAAATTGAGTTACTAATTATCGTACAAATTATGAGTACGCTGAAACTGTCGGTAACACTGTACTTCGATGGTCAACTTTAGACATTCTACTAATATGCTCATTAGACACAATGAACATTACAACTATAGACATTATAACTATATAGTCATTAGAGTATTAGTAGACTGTCTGCTTAATATTTGCCAACACTTTATTTTGACGCTCCTCAACAGATATTCTACTGATTTAAGTAACTTACATGACAATTGTTTTCTTACAACCCTAACCAAACAGTCTACTAATGTTTTAAAGAGAGTTGGTTGACATGCAGATGCAAATAGCTAAAATAGAGCATCGAAATAAAGTGTAATCAAATCTTCAACTTCACTCATGCCTGAAACTTATTTTGGTGGCTCATTATATAGACACATTTTCACAGTGATACCGTCCAGTGTCTGAACGCAATGACATTTTAATGAAAAGTAAGAACACATTTTTTTTCTTCCCCAAGTTCTATTTTCTCTTTAGTAAATGATTGTTTGGGCCTCTTTCTACCAGTGTCTGTTATAAAATG
This sequence comes from Leuciscus leuciscus, assembly GCF_965113295.1. Taxonomy (NCBI): domain Eukaryota; kingdom Metazoa; phylum Chordata; class Actinopteri; order Cypriniformes; family Leuciscidae; genus Leuciscus; species Leuciscus leuciscus. The sequence goes on from NC_138734.1 coordinate 4,439,253, forward strand.
CAAATTAAATGTTGAAAAAAGAGAAAACGTTAAAAAAAGAGTGTGCCTGTTTATTACAGCGTGTGAGATGACATAAATTCCATTGTCTGAATGACATATTTGAAAACAAAAGATACTTTGTATAAAATCATGAAAAAGCTAGTTACTCATGCTGGTGACCCCAAAATGTAAAGGGCCGTGTCAGAGAATTCTAATGGGATGCCCTCATTGTTCTTATGTAGGCCAGTAAAGTCTATATTATTTTATTTTTTTTACATACTTTGCCATGATATCAGCAAATAACAAGCTGCAATTAGTCCACAGATGACTGCAAGTGTGATTTTAGTCAAGCAAGATGAAGAGAGGAGGAGAAATTGCTTTAAAAAGTGCGTTTCAAGTAAACGCTTTGATGCTAATGTGAAAAGGGACACAATTAAATCCGTTAGAGCGTTTTGTGCTTAGCACACAGAGCACATTATCCATCCAGAAACGAGGTTTATTATTTGATCTCTTCAGAAAATATATGACTAGCCTAATTGCATTTGTACAGATAAACATATACAATAATATAAAATAATAATCACCACATTTAGCCATATGCAAACAGACCTTCTTTCCATAAATTATTTATTCACACATTTATTTATTTTTATTTATTTTTTTAAGCACATATTTTTTTAGCACATTCTAAAAAAAAAAGGCTTTAATTTAAAAGGAAAGGAATTATATATTATAATTAAAGTAATATACATTGCATAAGAGAGTTTAGTGCTCCGTAATGCTCACATTGTCTTGTTTTGGATAAGTTAAGCATACCCTTACGAAAAAGAAGTATACTTCAAGTTCATTTTATGAAGTATACTTAAGTAATGTTCAAGTATATTTTTTAAGTATACATTATGTAGTAAGTATACTAATGTCAATATGTACTAGTAGTAAACTTGTAAGTGTACTATTTTAATACCGCTTGGGACTAAATTGGCCCACTTTTAGTATATCAAAGTTTATGTTTAAGTGTACTATAAGTGTAACAGTAGTAAACTTTAAGGGCACAACTAGTTCATAATTACGTTTCTCATTTGTACTGCAAGTGAACTTATGGGTATACTACAATACTAGTAGTTTACTATTTTAATACTTGAATTCTTTGAAGTATACTCTCAGTAAACTACTAGTTTAGTAGTTTTATACTACAAGTTTTCTTTAAATGAACTTAACATCATACTTATAGTTTACCATTTAGATATTATTTTTGCTCTTTTAGTATACTCTAAGTAAACTACTAGTTAGTAGTTTTATACTGCAAGTATACTTGCACGTTTTCTTTTAGTGTACTCTCAGTAAACTACTAGTTTAGTAGTTTTATATTACAAGTTTTCATTAAGTGAACTTAACATTATACTTATAGTTTACTATTTATATAAAATGTTTGCACTTGCAGTAGGCCTATGCAGTAGTACAACTACTATGTTCAAATGTTATTTTTTATACTTGAAAAATACCTTTAACTATACTTTAATTTTAAAAACATTTTATTAGCTTCATGCATCCTTTTTTATCAACACTTGAATGTTGGTAAATTTTATAAATAAAGTCAACATTTTAAACAAAAAAGTTGAGAAAATCTCATTTTTGTCAGACAAATCAGAGATTTGATCAGACTGAGAACGATGATCAAAACACAGATGGAATAGACCGAGTCCAACACCCCCAAAGCTTCACAGTCATTTTCGCTTCATGGGTTACGCTTCCTTTCATTTGGAAACATTAAGCAGTTTTGATTTACAAGCTGTTTAATGTTTGATGATCACATTATTTTACATTTGAGTTAGCAATCTTCTATCCTTTGTTTCAGCTTCTTCTTTCTCAAGTGTTTTGATCCGGAGATTCTGTACTAGAAGATGTGTCATAGCGCCCCCTACCGTATAACAGTGAAAACATATATAGCTGGAAAATTCAGTCAATGGTGGGGAAAGAGTAAAGTAGAATTAAAGTAAATTCTTAAGTACACTACCAGTAGACTAGCCTACCTAAAAATTCAAATACGCAGAATTAGAAACATATCTGTTTTATATCAATATTTTAATCAATATTTTCAAACAATGTAAGTTGCATAAGACTGTATATTAAAAACTAAAAACTAAGTATATTTAATAGGCTACTTGATCAAAAGAGTTAACACAACTACAAGCCAAGTATACTTTGAATAATTAAACATTTAAGTATATCTCGATCAAAAGATTGATTACAAGTATAGGCCAAATATACTTGGACTTTTCTCTCAGTATAAGTCAAGTACACTTAAGTGTAATTAAGTATATTTCTGAGAAGTACATAAAGTAAATTTTTGAGAAGTATATTAAATGTTGACTGAAAGTATGCTTTCTTCTTTTTAGTTGAAAAGAAGTATACTAATAGAACACTTGAATAAACTTATTTTTCGTAAGGGTAGTTAAGCATAGGATATCTTGTCTCTTTGAATTATAAACTAGATTATTCACATTGGCCCATGAAAACCTTTATGTGAACACGCCGGAATTTACGTTTTAGTGTATTCTACGCCCAAAATTGTTCCACTCTGTGCATATGTGCTTCTAAAATGTTCAGTTAAAACGTTCACAACACTGGTAACCCTTTACAATACGGTTCTGTTTGTTAACATTAGCTAACTAGTTAACATGAACTAATAATGAAAAATACTTTGAAAACTTTTGACATCTCAGTTAATGTTATGTTCAACATTTACTATTACATGATTTAAGTCAAAAGTTTGTATCTGTTAATAGTAGTAGACATGAGTTATGAACTAATGAGCAATTGTATTTGTATTAACCAATGTTAACTAACATTAATAAACTATGTAAAAAATTAATAAAATAAATAAAAACAGTTAAAAGGTAAAAGCTAAAAGGACCTTATTGTAATGTGGTACTAGACCACATTTTGCATGTATTTACAGCTATATTTACCATGAGTGGGATTCAGGGCTCAAGGTGCAGTGGGGTTCAGAAATCCAGAGTACAGACTGCTCTCTTTGCATTTTCAATTGGGACCGACGGCAAAATACTTCTGAAGTGAATATTAATGTATGTTAATATCAAGCTGAATCATCAAATTTGACTATGTTTTGCTTTGATGGCATACCGTGCAAACATCAGCATTTTTTTTTTCAGGATTCCTACCCACTACGAGTATAACCTATAACACATACACACATACACAGACCATCTTTTTATTGACTTATGCATTTATTTATTTATTTGTTTGAAGCTGCAACCACTTTAACATCATTCTAAATATATTTCTAGAAGGTTTGTTTATTTATAGTTGTTTTTTGTTGATTATTTTCTTCAAATTCTATTTAAAATGTATTAGACCAATAAGCACTTCTTGCAGTCTTCCCACTCAGCGAGTTCATTTTGAAAATATATTCTATGATTTTGCAGGAAAGAAGCAGCATTCATTTACACCTGCCAAATACCTTATGTCATATCCACAGAAAAAAAAGAAAAAAAAGGAAAAAAAAGCTCTCATTTCCCCACTTCAACAAGATTATCTTATCTTTTGCACACCATTAACCAGAGAAACTTTAAGACAGAGTAATCACATCTTACTGCAAAAATCAAATTAGCAGCACCTCTAACAGGATATGGCTCACTGGGAACCAAGCATGCGTTTAATATATCGCTCCACCTGTGGGGAGTTACTTCCTGGTCTGTGTGCAGTTTGTGCAAGTTGGTCAGTCATGCAGGTTCTAGACAATCCAATGATTCAATTCTGCTGGAAGAGTGGCTGAGGAAAATAAATGTGCTGCGATGAAGTTAATATAGGGGAAGTTTATCATGGAGACACCATCGCTGGAATTTGCATGCAAAATAAGGCATCTGATATACATATGCAATGCAGTTGAACCAGCATTGAAGGACTTTTCTAGTCCAAAGGGGCAGAGTAAAAACAAATGATGTAAAAGCCCTTTGACCTTTGTGTCAGGATTTGTCCAGTTGCATTCTGCTGACAGTGCCATTAGTTTGCGTATAGGTGGATCAGGGAAAAGGCAAATCTATACAACCTTTGCATGTTCAGGGCCTGTTTTGTCTCCATTTGTCCCCATGGTTGAATGGAAATGTTAGTAAAATTAAGCTAAATACTGACAAACTTAGTTAAAGGCCACCTGCACTTGTAGTTTTAAGACGCCACTTCAAGAGTTATCTGATGTTTACTTCCATAATTGTTGAAACATCCAAAATACATTCATTTAGGATTGCAAACATATCAATAGATGAAACATGCATAATACCTACTCCAAGCGGAAGCTCATATTTCAAATTTATATTGGATCTTATTGTAACACTTCTAAATGAAACTGTACAAGTGAACTCTTTCCTCACCAGAGTTTTTGAAAAAAGTTACCAGCCACCGCCAGGATTCCCTTTCAAGGGAACTCGCGTTGCGTCGAATTGACGCTATGGGGAACGCTTTGCGTGATGACGTCTTGAAGCACATGTAAAATCAGTCCAATGGTGTGGCGGAACGTCAGAGGCGGGTGACGTCACGTACCAGGAAGCTATAAAAGCCGGCCCGAAACAGAAAACGAAAGTTTTCTGAGTCTTCAGTTGCGCTCTGTGTGAAATCTGTCTGTATATTTGGTGTTGTCTGTCTATATCATATATATATATATTCAGTATGGCGAGCAAGCAGCAGTTTAGAGTGTGTGTCCATCCCTGACCGCGTTATTTAACGGGAGGTGATACTCACACTCTTTGTGTTGTTTGTTTGGGTGAGGAGCATGCCCAGTCAGCACTCGAGGGTGGTGACTGTGTGCATTGCGACGCGCTTCCATTGCGTACGCTCCGATCCCGCTTGGCTCGGTTCAATCCCGATCGCGTTCCCCAGGGCTCTGGTCCCGCCGCTGCCGAGGCACGGCGGCAATCACAGACCTGGGGTTCGCAAATGGATCTATCAGTGGATGTTGAGACGGGCTCTGCCTTATCTCAGCCTCCTTCTGATAGATCCAGTGCCTCTCATCAGGGTGTGCACCAATACTGCAATTGTCCAGCTCTGAGGAGTTGGACGTTGTTAGTATTGACGCTGAGTCTGAGGATTCGCCACCTCAGTCTCATGCGTTTGAAGAATTGCTTGATGTTATCACTAGAGCTGTCGAGCGACGGCGCTCGTTCGAAAAGCAAGCTCGACGAACGTTTCCTGCCATCTCGTGCACAGCCTCAGTGCAGAAGCCTTCCGAGGTGTCGAGATCGTGGGGGAAACCAGTGTCATATCGAGTGTATACTGCACAAACATCACACTATTCATCCATTCACAATTATAAAGAGCATGGTTATGGGGAGATGCCGAAGGTGGAAGAGACGCTCGCGAGCTATCTCTCTCCAGCAACGGCATCTTCTCTGAAGGCTCCTGCACTTCCATCCAAGCCAGTAAAAGTTACATCTTCCCTGGTTCATAAAGCTTATGCCGCCGCCGGTCAAGCTGCAGCGTGTTTACATACAATGTCCATAATGCAGGCTTACCAGGTTGAGTTATTGGGTGATTATGAGGAGGGCGGGGGTATTAGTGCTGATACGGTGTCTGAACTGCGTAGAGCCACAGATTTGTCTCTCAGGGCCACCAAGGAGACGGCTAAATCCATCGGCCGCTCTATGGCAGCCCTGGTGGCCACTGAGAGGCATCTGTGGCTCAACTTAAGTGACATAAAAAAACAAAAAAAAAACATGTTCTTTTAGATGCACCAGTATCCACGCAAGGGTTATTTGGAGACGCAGTTAATAGTGCTGTAGCGAAGTCACAAGAAGCTTCAAAACAGGCAGCTGCACTTCAGAAACTTCTCCCCCGCCGTTCTTTCTATGAGGCTGCTGAGCGGGAGCAGCCTCACTCCTCTAAAAAGAGCGCTGAGCACCGCGCCACTTAGAAACAGAGCGTTTCCTCCCGTGCTCCCCCACAAAAATCTCGGGGACACGGAGGGCGCTCTCAAACCCAGCAGTCTTCAAGGGGTAAAACGGATCTGCGGACCGTTATTACCGCCAGGCTGCTGGGAAAAAGTCCTGATGTCTGAGGGCTCAGGACAAATGAGGGTAGTCCCCCCGAAGCAGAGCGGTTAACACCTCTTTTCACGGTGCCCGTCTCTCTTCTGTGCCCTCAGGGGACCGTTCTGCCAACCCTGCCGCCTCCGGTGTTACAGGGCGCAGCGGTCTCCGGCGAGCACATATCTCAAGGTCCACCCGGAAACGTAGTGGCCTCGGGATGCCCGCCCCCTCTGAGGAGGGTGCTAGAGCAGTCTGTTTGGTCGTTCCCTGCCGGTGCGCCGTTACAGGGCGACGAACCGACTACTCAACAGCAACAAAATCGAGAGACTGGTACCTCTAGTAGAATCTTTGACAGCGTGGAAGCTACTGTCAAATGTTTCTCGTTGGGTCCTGCAGACCGTGGAAAAAGGGTATTAGATACAATTCCATAACCAGAACCTGCTCGGGGCCCACCACTGTGGGCAGGACCCCCATAAACCGCGGTGGGCCCCGAGCAGGTTCTGGTTATGGAACAGGAAGTAAACACTCTGTTAGAGAAAGGGGCCATATAATATGTACCTCCCTCCAACAGGGAAACCGGGTTTTACAGCCGGTACTTCATAGTTCCAAAGTAGGACGGGGGATTGCGTCCCATTTTAGATATTCGAGTTCTGAATGAGTCAGTCATGCAGCTCAAGTTCAAAATGTTAACATTGAGACAATCGTGCCACAGATTAGTCCGAGGACTGGTTTGTCACGATAGACCTCAAGGACGCATATTTCCATCCGTCCGTGTCATTGGAAGTTCCTGAGGTTTGCTTTCGGGGGCAAAAGCATACCAATATCGTGTTCGCATCATGAACTACATCGACGATTGGTTGATTTTAGCTCAGTCGCATCAGATGGCGGTTCAACATCGAGATGTTGTTCTCGCCCATATGAAAGAGTTGGGGTTACGGCTGAACGCCGAGAAGAGTGTGCTTTCTCCATTTCAGAGGACCACTTTTTTAGGCGTGGTTTGGGATTCAGTGTCGATACAGGCGCGCCTGTCACCGCCACGCATAGATTCCATCCTTGCAGCTGTGAAAAGTGTAAAGCTAGGCCAGCTACTCACTGTCAAACAGTTCCAGAGACTGTTGGGTCTCATGGCAGCAGCTTCCAACGTGATACCTTTTGGACTACTGCACATGAGACCCCTGCAGTGGTGGCTCAGGACCAGAGGGTTTTTCCCAGAGGGGCAACCCATTTCGCACAATCAAGGTCACGCGGCGATGCCTACGTGCCTTGGTTATGTGGAAGAAACCTTGGTTCCTGTCCCAGGGCCCAGTGCTGGGAGCTCCTTGTCGTCGCAAACTGCTAACGACGGATGCTTCCCTCACGGGTTGGGGAGCAATCCTGAGGGTCGCTCATCTCAAGGTCTGTGGGAAGACCATCATCGTTCCTGGCATTCTATAGCCTAGAGATGTTAGCTGTCTTCCGGGCTCTGAGGAGCTTTATCACAGGTCTCAGGGGACACCATGTGTTAGTACATACGGACAACACGTCGGTAGTCGCCTATATCAACCACCAAGGGGGTTTGCGCTCGCGCCCATTATCCGATCTGGCACGCCATATCCTCTTGTGGTCCCAGGGGAAGTTGCTGTCACTCAGGGCAGCCTACCTCCCCGGGGTTCAGAATATAGGAGCAGACACTCTGTCGAGACAGGGGCCGAGGCCCGGGGAATGGAGGCTCCACCCCGAGGTGGTGGAGCTGATATGGAGGGACTTTGGTCTCCCTCACGCATCCAGCTCCTCTGGACTGGATGCTATGGTACAGACGTGGCCGAGGCTACGTCTGTACGCTTTTCCCCCAGTGGCTCTGCTCCCGGGAGTTCTGGAGAGAGACCACCGGGTTTGCCTGCTTCTTTTAGCCCCGCGCTGGCCGGGCAGAGTATGGTTTCCCGATCTTGTGTCCCTCCTCGACGGGCATCCTCTGGAGCTTCCTGTCAGGAGGGACCTTCTGTCCCAAGCAGGGGGCTCAATATTTCACCCCCGCCAGAACGGTGGAACCTGTGGGCTTGGCCTCTGAGGGGGCCCAGCTCATAGAGTCAGGTCTCTCAACTGAGGTTGTTGAGACCGTTCTACAGTCCAGAGCTCCCTCCACGAGGAAACTTTATGCCCGGAAGTGGAGAGTATTCACTTCTTTGTGTAGTGACCGTCGGTTGGATCCAGTCAACTGCCCAATTGGTACAGTTCTGGAGTTCCTGCAGGACCGGTTCACTGCAGGTCTGACCCCGTCCACTTTAAAGGTTTATGTGGCGGCCGTAGGTGCTTACCACAGTCCTTTGGGTGGAATGTCTGTGGGGAAAGACCCTTTGGTATCTCGTTTCCCTCGTGGCACTTGGAGGTCCTCCTCCCTTTCGAAATCGGACCAGGAGGCGAATAATTTGCTTTGCCCTGTTCGGGCGTTAGACGCATATGTCCACAGAGCTGCTGGGCAGCCTTCTCCTTGGGCTGTCCGGTCGCACTCTACTAGGAGTATGGCGGCCTCTAAGGCCCTTATATCAGGAGTATTTTTACAGGACGTTTGTGATGCGGCAGGCTGGTCCTTACCGCACACCTTCGTCAGGTTCTACTCTTTAGACCTAGACTCTACTCCAGGGTCTCAGGTTTTGTCTTCCTAGTGCTGCGCAATTGATTTCACACAGGACAGACATTTGTAGCTATGGTGGCGTTGGTATAGACGTTCCCCATAGCGTCAATTCGACGCAACGCGAGTTCCCTTGAAAGGGAACGCCTCGGTTACGACTGTAAACTCGGTTCCCTGAAGAGGGAACGAGCGTTGCGTCACCTTGCCATATCTCCTTCATGCCTGTCAGCACGACTTCAGACTCTACGAAGCTTTCGTTTTCTGTTTCGGGCCGGCTTTTATAGCTTCCTGGTACGTGACGTCACCCGCCTCTGACGTTCCGCCACACCATTGGACTGATTTTGCATGTGCTTCAAGACGTCATCACGCAAAGCGTTCCCCATAGCGTCAATTCGACGCAACGCTCGTTCCCTCTTCAGGGAACCGAGGTTACAGTCGTAACCGAGGCGTTTTTGATCATTTTCAGAAAACCTTCAGAATATTTTGTCGTATGAATAACTGAACATGCAATATATCAAAACTGTATATCAAGAGTGCATGAATCAAAATACAAAATTCTATATTTTTTTAGCAACATTTGAAGATGTGTAAGTTTCATTAAAAAAGCAACATTTTGAACAAAAAAAGCTGAGAAATTCACGTTTTTTTTTTGTTTTTTTTAAGACTACGTCCAGATCAGATTCAGAACGATGATCAAAACACAGATGGAGTATATCAGGTCCATCAACACCCCCAGAGCTTCACAGTCCTATTGCTCATCTTGGGTCGACATTTCATTCGGTTTTTATTTATATGATGTTTAATGTTTGATGGTCGTGTTATTTTGCATGTGCATAAGCAATGTTTCTATCACTTGTTTCTGCTTCTTCTTCGCCTGTGTTTTGATCTGGAGATTCAGAACTCTTTCAGAAGATGTGCAACAGCGCCCCCTACAGTATAACAGTGAAAACATGAATTACATGAACTATTTTTCTTTTCATCAAATTATATTTCGAAGAACACTGACATTTTTTAGTTAAGTTCCTTTCTACATTGAAATTCCAACAGCCACATAAATGTGTCAAAAGGAAATATACAAGCTCTACATGTGGAGTTTCTTTAAACCAAAAGCTCTGCGCAAAGCCGCAAGAGATTGATCTCAATGCTAGCTGAAGTGTTTTCACATGGGGAAGGAAAGGCAATCAATCTCATTTATGCTGAACTTTCTCACGCCTTCATCTCAACGCTTACATTGTTCCCTCTCTCTACACTCACTGACTTAATGACTGAGAGCTGCAAAGTGACCTTTTGAAACCTACACCCTTAAAAATTACCTGGAACAAAGTAAGCATTAATCTATAAGAAAGAACAGAGCGACTGAGGAAAGGAAAGTGCGAGTCAGAAGTGTAATTCTGAGCAGGTGAGGTGGACGACCCGGAGGTGTCAATCACATAGTCTCAAAGAAATAATATAAATGTTGAACTTGTTTATTGCAGAGAAACAAACGTCAGAGCGAGGTAAACTAATAAATATGGATTCCAGATATTCCACAGAGCATGAAAGCCATGACGAATACATGAAATAGATTGAATAAAGTGGTTGGGAAGTGCCATCTGAGCCTTGGCTTGTGGCTCCCGTACCTGACGGTCCAAATGGTAATGCTGTATTTCTATTAGACGTTAAATGAAGTGAAGCCTGTTGTGGAACCTTCCACGCCAGAAGGAAAGATTTAAATATGACTGACAGGCCAGTCACACATTGAGTCAAATAAAAAGTGACATGTCTGTTTATGTGGCTTGCGCCTACATATCCATTATGTACCTCAGAAGCCAGTGTGTGTGTGTTGTGGTGATTTCCATTTGTGTCTACAATGTTCAATTAGTTATCATTGGTAAATGCATTACAGTAGGTATCATGGACAACCATCTTTGCAGCTTTTTAATCTAGTTTAATGTTGATGCATAACTATTCTATTGTTTGTTGTTAATTAATGTTTGTTCACAATACATTTATACTAACCGCCATTGATGGAATTTTCCATCAATTATGACTCAACACGTTTGCAATTTAGCATTGCATCTCAGGATTGTTATTGTTATTTCAATTATTTCAAGCCCATTTATTGATAGCAAAAGTATAAAGATGACAGGAGAGTAGAGGGGGTGGCAAGACGCAGGCTAGATTGAAACCTGTATCTCCCAAATGAGCACAATAGCTCAATGGTTCTGGAGCAAACACCAGGCCGCAGATCCAAGATTCAATGCAATTCAAATCAAGGCTCCTGTAATATCTCAACTTTACATGATTTGTATCACTACATGTTGATTTCACAGTCAAACCAAATATGTTCCATGAAGTTCATGTGCATCATATGTATGCACTTCTGCATTTTTCTTTTAATTGGATGGTTATTCTTTTGAATATGAGTGTAACTATCCAGCAAGTTTAAACCCCTCTCCACTAAATGGATGATTGACAGGCGAGCAAGGCACTCCTGGGATGTTGCCCAGGACACATCAGAATGCGTTAGCGTTTACACATCAAATGTGATGCAGTCACATGCATTTTTGACTACCCTTGAGTGTGGTTTGCGTGATTGGATAACATCTCTATTTAGTAGTGTCCACTTGTAATAACATCACCCTAGGCAGATGTTAATATCAGTTTTTAAACGATGTCCATGTTACACTTCCTATCCATATAGTAATTTGCAAAAGCTTGCTTCTCTATGCCATTATATAGTGTGATGTTAGATTGAATCAATGACCGAGGTCAAGAGAGGACGCATTAGCATTGACCTTCAGCCCTCACAGCCTTGCTGGATAAATATATATTCGGGATGTTTACTGGTATGTATTCGTCCTTAAAGGGTAACTAAACCCTAAACCAACTTTTTTTAGTTAATGATCTGTAAAAATGGGGCTTTATTAGTGCTGTTCATTGATTCAAGCAGTTTTTTTGACATTTGTGTTTAAAGTGTTTTAATTTTACAAAATATGGTGTAAAAACGTCTGAGTGCTGCCCTCTTCAGGTTGAACGGTGGCTACTGCAGTTGAATTTTCCTATTGGAAGTTGTGGTACCCTCTGACGTCAGAGGGTACCAGCTAACCACGCCCTTGCCTGCAGAGAGATACGTCTCAGATGCACGCCCCCTCTCCACTGGGCTCTGCCCACTTTTCCAGCATTTTTCAAATATTGCCAGTGGGTGGAGTCAGGCTCTGACCAGGGGTTTAGTTACCCTTTAACAGTAGTGTATGGGCGTTACTATTCGGTGCATGCAGTCGTACGATGAATACATTTAGGGCTCTTTCACACCTACCTTGTTTAGTCCGGATTTTTGGACTTTTCAGTTTGATCCGAATAAAAATTACAGGTGTGAAACCTCCCCCGGACCACGGTCTGGACCAAACAGATGAAATTTGGTCAGACGAAAAGAGGTAGTCTCGGTCCAGATCAAACTGAACAAAGGTTTGGTTCGTTTCTAGTGTGAAAGCATTGACAACATGCTGACATCAGACGCACGTCTGTTTACAAACCAATACAAAATCAATGTCAAGATGCAGCCCACAGAGATGATGACGACAGGACGCAAGTATGTCATGTAAAGTTCTTTAGTACTCTCGCATAATTGCAATGTGAAACCACACCAAAACTTACCGAATGTATAAAATGCATCAAAACATGAACTTTGGTTCGGACCCTGGTGCGGACTTTCAAACCAGTCTACCAGTAAAAAGTGCAGAAGAAGAGACGATCACTCAATGGGCCCTATCTTGCACCCAGCGCAATTGACTTTGTACACCGACGCATGCATCATTCCTATTTTGCACCCGCGCACAGCGGACTTTTCCCTCCATAGACACACGTCGGTAAATTAGGAAATTATCTTGCGCTCCCGGGGCGGTTCAGCGCAAAGAGGAGCCGTGTTCCGGCGCAAACGTTCCCTGGTGCTATTTTGCAGTTTCAGAAAACAATTCCGCCACTGACCAGGAAAAACCTAGTTTAAAGTCAGTGGCGCGTTATTCAGATGCTATTTAAAGGGCCCATGCTTGGCCATAATGTAGAGTATAAACAATGCGCATGCACTTTGCTTCTCTCATCTACACACAGACGAAGCAGTTTTCATTTTTAGAAAACCATACATTATTACAAGGAAAAATATTAACACACGAGGGAAATCATTGTTGTGTCCATGAAGGCAAATAGGCATAAATCTAGCTTACACATTTACACAAATTATTATACATCTGTTTAACCGAAGCTAATTTGGGTGGGTTTCTCCCATCCCCAATGTCACTTCTCTGTGTTTTACGGCCCTGACGAGAACGTCGGTCTCCTCGGCTGTGAACCACCCCTGGCGTGATCGGCAAATCCGCCGTTATAATAGCAATCCGCCATGGAACAAGCTCTTAAAGGGAATGTGAGATGACGCTCTGATTGGTTTATTTCACGTTACGCCCAAACCACACCTATGAATAATGAAGCTACTTCAGATCAACCCATTTTAGATTTGCATCGGGCGCAAGAGTCATTTATCCCGCCGGTATAATAGCAACAGCGCCCAAGACCCGCCCACAAAGTTACTTGCATTTCGCGCTTGATACTTGTGTTTCATATCGTTAAAATATGGCCCCATATGTTTACATCTCTCAACCAGTGTTTTAACTGCATAAATATATCAATAAAACAGCTTGAGAATAATATCTCACATGGTATTGCCTTTACCTCATTTGCATTTAGTGTTGACAGCAGGTTCACTAGAGAAATGAACTCCAGAGAGAAGCATTTCGTATGTGCATTATATTAGCCTATTCATTATATTTACTTAACCTGTTAGTAATGTCTTGATTATTTAATGTATGTTTAAATAAATATGTCAAGAAAATAAGTTATGACAGCGTACAGTTTACAACCTGTGTAAATTATTATATTTCAAAAATGAATTGGAGTAGAAAATTAATTTTATAATTAGATTTTGAAGTTAATACAAAACCTGCCTTATGTGAAATTTACAGTATGTTTTTTTTTATTGTTAAAAATTGATTGTTTTTTATTGTTATATCTAAGAATAAAACAACTAAATGTAATAATTTGTTGTTAATTGTAACCTTTAATATTAAGTAATGTGTAATTAAGGGCTCCCCATAAAGTGTACAGCATTAGCTAAGATACTGTAGAATTAATTAATTAATTAATTAATTAATTAATTAATTAATTAATTAATTAATTTATTTATTATCATTAATAACATTTTAATTATAATATAATTTATTTAAACACATATAATTTTTTTTTTAAGTTTTCCCCCCCTGCTGTACCGAATGTGACTTCAATACTACGCACCGAACCGTCCTGTTTGTGTACTGTTACACCCCTAACACATATGTATTTGTATACTGTAGCTTGTAAAACAAGTTGTTTAATGTATATGTGTATGAACACGTGCTCCATGTGCACACACAATCCCGGTTTTCAGCTAAACAGAATTAGACACAGGGAACCGTTCTACTTGTTTTAGTTTAGTTATTCTAAAATACCACTGAAAGACTTCAAAAGAGAGGAATTATCGAGAAATCAGGCGATTAAAAGTATTCTCATGAAATATTGATCCTCGGCTTTTTGTGCTTCAGTCAGATGGAGCAATCCATGGGCATTTTCTGGTTTGAAACCTGCTCAAATAAAATAATTGATTGTTAAAGCTAACAAGATCTTAAGACTCAAAACTGCAGTAAAGCTCACAAAATAAACATTCAACTTGACTCAAACAGCACATATTTTACTTAACTGCCAGGTTGTCATCGCCTTGCATATTTCATGAGTGTATCAAAAAGAAAGATTGTTTTATAGTTGTGAAACAAGTTTGTTTATAAGATAGAACATAGAACCACTTTTATAATTGGCTAACACACACACACACACACACACACACACACACACACACACACACACACACACACACACACACACACACACACTTAGTTTCACTTAGTGGCTGCCATAAACTAAGATTATTACCTCTAAATAATTCACACAAACTATGTACAGTAGGCTATTCCTTGACCATTTTGTTCTTTTCCTGTTGTTTTACTGAATAAATGCACCAGGCCTTCTTTTCTATAGAAGAGAAGAGAGGGAGTAGAAGGGAAATGCATCATGCAATATTTAATGTGTAAAACAGTCTTGTTAGCAAGCCATGCATTAGTGAGATTAACAACTTCTACATTAGTGGGCAATAAATGATGAGTCTGAATTCTGTTTTACTCATTTAGAAAAGATGAGCTAATAAGGTTCCATCTCTGTGTTATTTTAGACAAGTGCAAACAGACTCTTGACTCTGTAAGTCTGGTTCAACTTGAAATCTTTTATTCTGGCCAGAACCAGCACTTAGACAGAACGAGATGATTGACATGCAAATCAACCAATCACAGCTCATTTGATTATTAGACATGTGGTTGGTCCCTTTTCACTAAGATGTCCTTTCTTTCTTTCTTTCTTTCTTTCTTTCTTTCTTTCTTTCTTTCTTTCTTTCTTTCTTTCTTTCTTTCTTTCTTTCTTTCTTTCTTTCTTTCAGTCCCAGTTCCCAAAGGTTAGCTCTGATTCCCAGCCTCTTGTTAGACCAGCGCTGCTCCGCTTGATCAGGTGGGCGGGCCTTGTGTGCAGCCGGCCCCCTCCTCCACTGAGAGAAAGAGCCAGGGAGGAGGAGGGAGGAGTGAGAAAGAGAGAGAGAGAGAGGCAGACTGACTCTGTGAGCCAGAGAATGGAAGAGCAGTGTGTGTGTGTGAGAGCGACAGAGAGAGAGAGAGCATGAGTACTCTGAGTTTATGAGAGCGCCTGCACACGCATCATCAGAACAGAGTCACTTCAGTTACCGTAGGACAACACAGCAGATTGTTATCACAGCACACTGAGAAAGAGAGCGAACAAGGGAACACAAGAAGAAAGAGATTGACAGAGAGCCTTTCTTCATTAAGAGAGCACATCGGGGGACTGACAATAGCAGCCAGCCAGAAGAGTGGTGCGCCGGTGTGTGTGTGTGCGTGAACTTTCCCAGCCTGACTTCCACTCGGTGCCCAAGAGGTCACAACCCCTGCGAAGTGCCGAGATGATCCCGGAGGTCTTTCTGATCTTGTGGCTGACGGGTCACGGTAAGCTGCCTGGTCTCCTCGTCTCCGCTGTGTTGTGTCCTGTGTCAGTGTTGCGAGATGGGAATCTCTGGGAGTTGAACTGGAGTCTTGAGCTCGGAGGTTTCGGCTGTGAAACCCAGAGTTTGTGTCTAACAGTTTGAAGTAGTTGCATGGCATCTTGTTTGTCTGTCATACAAGTTTCATTGAACACCCAGATCTTGGTTGCTTGTGAGGTCAGGCTATTGACCGAAGGCACGTCAAAGGATGTTCAACTCGCGCTCCGGCGAGCAAACACACTGCACTTGATTATTCTTAGACGGTCTCGGAGTCTGTAAACAGTCGGGCTTAGCATCGGCTGACGGATGTTTCCTCTGCTTGCCACCAGGTGGTTGTCTTTGAAAAACAATTGGATTGAATTGGAGACTGCCGCGGAGACCCCTCAGAGCGTTTCCCGGCTCTCTCGTACGCGTCCTCCGCGCGCAGCTGAAAGGGGAGGCAGTGACTCGCCAGCGCTAGATAGATTGAGTTGATTGTCTTCCTCTGCAGCGACCGGTGACCCAGAAAAGGAAGTTCAAATAAATCCGAAAGCCCCGGGACTTTATTTGAAGCCCCTTGTGCGGGAAACTACCAGCACTGGATGCATCACAAAGAGTTTGTTTGGGTCCTCGGACTTTAATGGAATCATCTTAGGCTACAGAGTTTCAGTTATTTTTAAGTACAACGAGAGAATTTATTCTGCATCTCCTAAGCTCTCTCTCTCTCTCTCTCTCTCTCTCTCTCTCTCTCTCTCTCTCTCTCTCTCTCTCTCTCTCTCTCTCTCTCCCTCAAAGTCTCTCTTTTTGCCCTTCACGGTTATCACACAGCGTACGCAAATCAAAGCCGCGCCGAGTTGGCAGAGCAAACTTAATGACCTGCTTATCACTCAACTTGTTTCCTCACTCCAACCCTCATTAAATTGTTGCAAATACTGTACCCTTCACTCACGATCTGATGGCAAGAGCAGCATGTTCACATAACCCACAGTGTTAATCTATAACTTCACACATGAAAACAGGGAGAGAGTGTGGAAATGCTTTGAGGATGACAGTGGGAGTGAAGTATGGGGCGCTCCGTTTCTTGTTTAGTAGATCATGCCTCGGGAGGCTGTCAGCTTTATGATCTAGTTTTATAGCAGTGTTAGCTATGTGTCCAGCGAATAGGCTTTTTTTTTTTTTTTTCATTGTGGATGGTTTTAGAAGATGGGGGAACACTAGCGTTCATCATTTGATGACATCTTTCATGAAAACACTTAAAATCCTCATGCTATTCTTGTCAGAAAGTTGGCATAACAAACTGTCCATGTATCAAACATGTTAAATTCTTATGATGAATTGATTTATTTTTAATGAATTTATGAAAAAAAAAAAGAGCTCATAACCCTTTGAAATCATCATTAAAAAGATCATAATTATGGATGTCTTAATGCAACATGCTAACAATACACAGTTACCGCCAATAGAAATGCAGTCAGACAGTCTGTCTGATCTCCTTCCCGTCTAACTCTTTAAAGCTCTCAGCACATAAAGCATCACGCACCAGGCAAAGTCGGCTTGTTTTGCTTTGCTGTGCAGTTGAGCTGAGCTAGGTATTGTGGTTGTACAAAATAAAAGCAAAACAGGCAGGTAAACAAGATAACAACAGGCGTTCTTGTCGCCCCGCTCTGCCCCTGGGGATGGCAGGTTCCCCAAAGCTAGATTGTGTTCTACACATTATTGCTGTTTATGGAGCTAACCAGTGTCAGCAGAAATAAATATATTAGAAAAAGTCCTGGAGAAAAACAAGTCTTTTATTTAGGGGAGAAAAAGAAGGATGAGGAGAAACGTATGTGTGTGTGAGAGGTTGACAAAAAGTCCAATAGCGGCGCTTGGAGCTTAGAAAGTCTGTATTGAGTTTTTGTCAAGAGTTGAGGGTATATGTAGGGCACTTTCCCTCCCTCACACACACACACACACACACACACCAGGTGACAAGCCCTAACTGATGGCACACAGTCGGGCAGAAGCTCACCCTTGTGCAACACAGAAAGCTGTCGCACCACAGGCAAACCTTCTGTCCAAGAGCTTCTCTCTCTCTCTCTACATCTTTTTTTTCTCGCTCTCTTAGTCATAGTTTGTTCATTTTCTGAGAGACAGCGCTTTTTCTAGCTTCTCTATCTGTCCACTTTTGTTCCATTTCTCTTTTTTAACACGTCCCTCGGATGAAAAATGTTGCTTCTCGCCATATCTGTTTTCCTTCACTTGGCCGTGTCAGAAGGGAAATCAGGGTTTTTCATGGAATTTTTGTGGAAAAGCACGTTTCATCACCGAAAAGTCCTCTACTTAATCAGTATTTTTGTCTCATTTCTCATTAAAAATATGCAAAAATCCTTAGAACAAGATGAAATTGCTTGAAAATCAAAATTGCTTGAGATGATAAGACTTGTTTTTGGGAGAATATATCTTGAATTGGGTTAATTTATCTTACCCCACTGGCATTCATTTCTTGTTTTAATCATAAACCTCATAAATATGTTATTATATTTATGCTTAAAACAAGAAAAAGAAAATTGCCAGTGGGTTAAGAAAAGTATCTAAACTTAATTCTAGATATATTTTCTGGAAACATGACTTATTATCTTGTGAAACAATGCTATATCCATCAATTAAAATAGTTCAAAGGGTTTTTGGATTATTTAACTGGAAAACAAGACAACAAATATACAATTTCTTGCATCTGCCCCTTTTTGCTCCATCCATTCCTCGGATGAAATGATCAATATCGGTTTCCACTGCCCTTGTCAGAAGGGAAATCAGGTTTGTGTGAAATTGCACTTTTCATCTCCATTATTTTACATAAAATATAAGTAAATATTTCTAGAAGATAAATTACTTGATCAAAATGTGAGACTTGTTTTGAAAGAATACTTTGAATTAAGTTTATCTCACCTCATTTGCATTGTTTTAATCATAAACCTCCAGAAATGATATTATATTTATGTTTAGAAAACAACAACTATTTCCAGTGGGTTAAGAAAAGTAACTAAACTTAATTCTAGATAGATTTATTTAAAACAAGTATATATATATATATATATATATATATATATATATATATATATATATATATATATATATATATATATACACACACACGCACACCATGGAATTCTCTTGCATCTGTCCACTTTTATTCCATCCGATACTTTTCTCAGTAACTGTATTCTGTCACTGCCTGTGTCACAAGGGAAATCAGTGTTTTTTTTAATGGCATTTCAGCAAAACATCATAAAAAAGGTCTTTTAATATACGCTCCTCTCTCCCATCCAATACTCTGTTGCAGGACTCAACGTTATAGAGTGTCTCATTACACATTATTCAGCTTTCCTCTTCCCCTGTCGTGCTCAAGTCCACTGGGGGCAGTGTGACATAGATCTGAGGACCGTCTATGTCTATCCACATTCCTCTTGTCCTCCATCACTCTCTCCCTCCCCCCGTCATCCTCTCCTAACCGCTGCCGTCTTGTTCTGATAGATGAGGCAAATGCTCTTCAGGAGCGTCTGGTGTTAAGTCCCCACGCAGCCAAGGGCGTAAGCTGTGTCTTAACCCTAGAAAGCAGGTCTTAGTGTGTCCTCTGTATCTCTCTCTCTCTCTCTCTCTCTCTCTCTCTCTCTCTCTCTCTCTCTCTCTCTCTCTCTCTCTCTCTCGTTCACTAAGCCGCACCTCACCAGGCTGGTAATTAAAATGTCACTTTTGGCTGTTTTCAGGCCAAATCTCGGCTGCCTTATACACGCATAAAAGGAATCTCAGTGTGTTTCATTTTAAAATGTGGAACAATTTTTCCCTGGTCAGACTTTGCAAATCATCACAAATCCTTTTTCAACATGGATGTGGACCAAATCCGATCAAATGTAATGGATTTTTACATCTCAGTAATATTTCAGGGTTAATTAATTTCAAATTTCTACATGACATTCCAGTTTCTTCTTAGACCGGACCATATTTTTAATCCTCGGATTAAGCCGTTTTGTGTGCCAGCGATGGTTAACATAAATGACATAAACGCATAGTCATCACGGACAGTAAACACGTATCAGTATTCTTCTGTCCTTCTTGCTGTCATTCTTTATCGACAACCAAAGCTAAAGAGCTGACACCGGCTCTGCCCACGGATACATGTGTGAGTCGCTGAGCTGTGACCACCTACTGTTATTTTGTCTGTGACGTCCGACCCCTTTAATGTGGTCCATAAGGCGGTAACACCTTCCCTGGCCACATTAGCCCACTCCCACTCTCAAGTGAACACTGACGACTGCATTTCTCAGAGAGAGGGAGGTTATTTTCTAGAAGTAATAGAACAGTATTTCAGATGGAAATAAAGATAGAACACATTTTATATTTCATACATTCTTTTTTTTGTTTTTCATTTTTTTTTCATTTAAGGTTTCACTGATCAGAAAGGGTATTAGATTGTTGGGTTTTCACAAATATATATATATATATATATATATATATATATATATATAAAAAGGTGTGATATATAATGTGTATTTACATTTTGGTAGTTATTCTAAGATCAAAGTAGTTAACATTAAATGTCAGGATTTTCTTTTTTTATAAATGTAATAAGCATGAACAACTGGAAAAGCTATGGAAAAGTAACAAAAAATCATTGGTCCAAAAGAGTGGTAGAAAATCCCAAATCTAAGAAATATGATCCGCTGTAGAATATGTGCGTTTTCCTCCACTTCTTCTTTTTTCTTTTTCTTTTTTCCTCCATGTTTAAAACAGAATTCATTGGAAATCGAGAGAGATTTTCCTTTCTTCAGTTGGGTTGTTTGTATCTCCTCAGATTCAGGTCAAGAGAAGATGGCCGTTAATTTGGCCTTGATTCTTGAAATCCAGTGAGAGCAGCTTTGCTGACAAGCTCTGTGCATAAACAAGATGTGTTTACTGGACTTTATTAAGCTGAACCAATGAAATCTGTGCTTTTAACCACAGTAGCAGAACCCAATCCCGCCACCCCCCACCCTTCATCTCCATCATCCTCCACCACACCCCTGACCTGCGCCCACCCTGCGCCCTCCGTGCTTATGAAACCATCCCTGCGGAAATCTCAGGGCTATAGAGCTGAATTGCTGGATTTATCCAAATTGGTGCACTTTTTGAGAAATGGGCATTATGTGGGATTACATGTCTGCTGAGCGTGATGTTGAGTAATTTAACCAGATGCTGCGGCGATCATGAGGTCACCTGTGGGGCTTCCACTCAGCTCTTTCTGTTTATTCCGTAAGGATGAGCAGAGAGCCGGAGGGGGCCAAAAGGGACGGGAAACGTATCTCTCCATGAACCTATGTTAGGCAGAGAGAGCTTCAGAAGGGAACGGAGGGTCAGCCTCCCAGGAAAACCACAAGGATTTTGCCACAGATTATGGCCGAGATTAATGGCGTCTAAATTGCGATCTAATACATGGAATCAACAGCAGGAGAGATCTTGTTCCTGCTTTAGCTGGCTATACTCTGTACTTAGACTACTCACATTGAAATAAAGATATCACGTCACATTTTATATCATTACTTTGAGAGGTAAACTAAACTCGTTGTTGGGTCAGTGGGACAACCTTTGTGGGTCAACCCTAAACAGTGCAACCCTAAAAAGTACATCTTTATATGTAATTTCATTTATTTGAAATATGTTTAAAATGTTTTACTGACAAGCATTTTTGGTAAGCTAAAATATACTTTAATATAATTTCTGTTGAACCTTGTATGTCATGTATTTGTAATAATGAAAATGCAATATATTACATTTAAAATACATTATCTTTAAATGTGATATTAAATAACACAGTATAGTTAAAATTATAATTAAAGCTGCAAGCAGCGATGAAAGGGCCCTCGCACCCGTGCCGCCGCCACCCGGTGGCTTTAGGAAGACAGAGCATGGTTGGACAATGTGCATTTAAGGAGGTATATATAGTAGTTGCTAGCAGGTTTAGTATGTTTTTAGCATGCTTAGTACACAATAGTTATGTGGTTAGTACTGCATTACTGTGTTAACCATGTCAGTTTCTGTTGCCAGTAGGTGGGGCTATGTCTATATCTGAATATCGCTATGTAGATGTGTTCAGTGCAGGACTTTTATCAAACATGTGGAGTTTGGGGCAGATTGGACATTGTATGCTTGAGTTACAACAACTTCCTTTAGCATTTCTAGCATGTTTTATGATGTTTCTAGCATATTACATATTAAAGGGTTAGTTCACCCAAAAATTTAAATTCTGTCAGTAATTACTCACCCTCATGTTGTTCCAACCGCGTAAGACCTTCGTTCATCTTCGGAACACAAATTAAGATATTTTTGATGAAATCTGAGCCATGTTTCACTCCTCCATAGGCTTCCAGTGTGACCGAAACTTGCTGGCCCAGAAAAGTTATTAAAGAGATCGTTAATATAGTCCAAGTGACTCCAGTGGCTCAATCTTAAGTATATCAAGCGACGAGAATACTTTTTGTGCGCAAAAACAAACAAAAATAACGACTTTATTCCACTATTCATTTCCTTCTCTCTGGATGTCTAGTTGGTTTGCGTAGTGTTTTTGCGCAGCGCGTCTGTGTCACACGTCACCACGTAGGCTCACTATTGGCCGACGCCGGTCATGTGTGTGTTGCGTGATGACGTGCAACACAGACGCGCAGCGCAAACACACTACGAGGCCCAGAGAGAAGGAAATGAAAAGTGGAATAAAGTCGTTATTTTTGTTTGTTTTTGCGCACAAAAAGTATTCTCGTCGCATGATAAACTTAATGTAGTGCCACTGTAGTTACTTGGACTATTTTAACGATGTTTTAATAACTATTCTGGGCCGGTGAGTTTCGGTCACACTGGAAGCCTATGGAGGAGTCAAAATTCTGTCAGATTTCATCAAAAATATCTTAATTTGTGTTCCGAAGATGAACGAAAGACTTACATGGTTGGAACAACATGAGGGTGAGTAATTACTGACAGAATTTTCATTTTTGGGTGAACTAACCCTTTAATTTTGGGGTAGATTGGACATTGAATGCCTGAGTTACAGCAAATTCATATTTAATTGCAGTAATAGGATGCTTTAACACTTAGCTAAGTATTTGATTGCATGTTTCTAGTATGTTGCTAACATGTTTAGCAGTTGGTGACACTTTTTTATATGTTATTAGGAGTCCAGAATAGTGTTAAACGTCACTTCCTGTTGCCAGCAGGCGGCGCTATGACTATATCTGAATATGAGCATGGACTTGTGTTCAGGAGATAACTATTATCAAACGTGTGAAGTTTGGGGTAGATTGGACATTGTATGCCTAAGTTACAACAACTTCCTTTAGCATTTCTAGCATGCTTTAGAACTTAGCTATGTGTTGCTAGCATGTTTATTGCATGTTACATATTAAGTTTGGGGCAGATTGGACATTCCATGCCTGTGTTACAGCAAATTCATATTTAATTGCAGCAATAGCATGCTTTAGCACTTAGCTAAGTGTTTGCTAATATGTTTCTAGTATGTTGTTAGCATGTTTAGCACTTGCTGGCACTTTTTTATATGTTATCAGGAGTCCACAACAGTGTTTAACATGTCACTTCCTGTTGCCAGCAGGCGGTGCTATGACTGTAACTGAATGAGCATGGTCATGTGTTCAGGACAGAACGCTTATCAAAAGTGTGAAGTTTGGCGCAGATTGGACATTGCCTTCTTGAGTAACAACAACATCCTGTTTCATTGAATTAGCTAAGTATTGCTAGCATGTTTTAACATGTTTCTAGCATTTTTAGAAGTCAGTGGCATTTTTAACATGTTGCTAGAACGGCATCAACGTGTTAAACATGACACTTCCTGTTACCAGTAGGTGGCGCTATTACTATAACTGAATATTCTCATGTAGATGTGTTCAGGCCATGACTCTTATCAAACGTGTGAAGTCTGGGGCAGATTGGACATTCTGTGCCTGAGTTACAACAAATTTCTATTTAATTGCAGTAATAGCATGCTTTAGCACTTAGCTAGGTGTTTGCTAGCATGTTTTAGCATGTTTCTAGTATGTTGTTAGCATGTTTAGCACTTGCTGGCACTTTTTTATATGTTATCAGGAGTCCACAAGAGTGTTAAACATGTCACTTCCTGTTGCCAGCAGGTGGCGCTATGACTATAACTGAATATGAGCATGGTCATGTGTTCAGGACAGAACGCTTATCAAAAGTGTGAAGTTTGGGGCAGATTGGACATTCCATGCCTTAGTTACAGCAACTTCCTATTTATTTGCAGCAATAGCATGCTTTAGCACTTAGCTAAGTGTTTGCTAACATGTTTCTAGTATGTTGTTAGCATGTTTAGCTCTTGCTGGCACTTTTTTATATGTTATCAGGAGTCCACAACAGTGTTTAACATGTCACTTCCTGTTGCCAGCAGGTGGCGCTATGACTGTAACTGAATATGAGCATGGTCATGTGTTCAGGACAGAACGCTTATCAAAAGTGTGAAGTTTGGCGCAGATTGGACATTGCCTTCTTGAGTAACAACAACATCCTGTTTCATTGAATTAGCATGCTTTAGCACTTAGCTAAGTATTGCTAGCATGTTTTAACATGTTTCTAGCATTTTTAGAAGTCAATGGCATTTTTAACATGTTGCTAGAACGGCATCAACGTGTTAAACATGACACTTCCTGTTACCAGTAGGTGGCGCTATTACTATAACTGAATATTCTCATGTAGATGTGTTCAGGCCATGACTCTTATCAAACGTGTGAAGTTTGGGGCAGATTGGACATTCCGTGCCTGAGTTACAGCAAATTCCTATTTAATTGCAGTAACAGCATGCTTTAGCACTTAGCTAAGTGTTTGCTAGCATGTTTTAGCATGTTTCTAGTAAGTTGTTAGCATGTTTAGCACTTGCTGGCACTTTTTTATATGTTATCAGGAGTCCACAAGAGTGTTAAACATGTCACTTCCTGTTGCCAGCAGGTGGCGCTATGACTGTAACTGAATATGAGCATGGTCATGTGTTCAGGACAGAACGCTTATCAAAAGTGTGAAGTTTGGGGCAGATTGGACATTCCATGCCTGAGTTACAGCAACTTCCTGTTTCATGGCGAAACATCAAAATTTGTCAGGCCGCCGAGGGCCCGCCCTTCGACGAAAACTCAAGATCTTCGCAATTTAACGTCGCAAAGGCCTTAAGATTACACTCACCAAATTTGAAGATGATCAGATTAAAACTGTAGGAGGAGTTCGTTAAAGTACGAGGCCTGAAAATGGCAAAAAGTGCACAAAAATCAGAGAGGAAGTTGAAAATGGCTGACTTCCTGTTGTGTTTAGAGCTATGCTCCAAGAGACTTTTTTGTAGGTATTAGGTCATTACACATATGTACCGAATTTCGTACACGTACGTGGAACACAGCGGGAGGCGCACTCTGTTGAACTTTTATAGGTGGCGCTATCGAGCCATTTTGCCCCGCCCAATTCTGAAACCTATATCAGATGTAAATTTTCGCCAGTTCTGACGCGTGTGCAAAGTTTCGTGAGTTTTCGAGCATGTTTAGGCCCTCAAAAATGCAATTAAATGCGGAGAAGAATAATAATAATAAACAGAGCAATTCCAAGAGGGTCCTCACACCATCGGTGCTCGGGCCCTAATTATGTGCATGTGCTTTAGTATGTTAGTCAATACATCAAAATGTGAATGATATATGATTTAATATGTGAAGTAAAACTTTTAATATCATTACAAAGTGCACTTCAAAAAAAGTGTAAGAAATATAGTCTCTTATATATTTTTATATTATACACAGTGTGTATTATTATTATAATATGATATTATCCACAAATACAGATATTGTAAAAATATACTTTTAATTACCCTACAAGTGAACATTTACTGTAATTCAGTTAAGCGCAATACTTTGTCATAGATTGGCTGGCTGGTTCGTTTGGCTGGTTAGCATGACTGCCTTTGAGATGAACGGGAATGCTAACGGATCAAGCCTGTAATATAGACCTTTTTGGTTGAAAAGAGCAAAAATAGGTTTTTATAATATCTCAGGCTATAAATCCCAGGTTCTCCCTCTCATATCTTCTATAGTGTATCCTGTGCTGGCTTGGTGGTAAATAAGAGTAAAAGGCTGACAGGAGTGTCGTGTCAGTGTAGAGACTCACAGAGGTGTGTAGTGTGGCAGTGTGGAGGAATTGGGTTGCCAATCTGACAATGGCTTGCAATCGCTTTGTTGGAAGTTTCTGGGATGGCGCAATATTACACCTGAATAAATCTGACGGACTCGGTCTTTGTCTCGATCCCTCACTCTCCAGCCCTGCCAGTCTGGCAGTTTCACTTCAGTGTGTTACACGGACAGTTGAGTGACATGCCAGCTTTTTGTGTGTATATGTGAGTGTGTGTGGTGGTAGTGGTGGTGGGCTGCCGTGCAACACCAGATACAGTAGTGAGCCCTAGCAATATAAATGCTAATCAGTCTTTAAACATGTACACCGGAAATCATAGAAAGACAAGGGAATTGAATGCAAGGTGTGTAGCCTACCTGATATTTCACTTATCAAACAGCACTGTCATATTGCAAAAACATGTACAATAGTGCCTATAAGATGCTACAGATAGTCAGAAGCAGCTTTCATGCAGATGACCGATATGGCATGCTATCTGTGTAGATTATTGATGGACATTGTACTTTGGTTTTGATCTGGTCCAGACAAATGTTCTATTCACAAAACAACATTAAAAGTAAAAATGTGCAGTGGAATCTTTAAAAGTTAAAGCAAGTTTCTGAAAGCTTTCGTCACTTTTTTGGGTCTGTTTGCAGGAATACTAATGGCTGCTATCTTATGTCTAGTTCCTCCAAGCAGAACTCAAACAAGTTTTCAGCTCTCAGCCATGCTAATGCTGCTAATTAGCGTGCCAAAGGAGGGATTACAACCCAGACAGCAGAAGAGACAGCAGCTATGCCTCTTTTTCTTGCTCTCTCTCTCCTTCTTTTTGGCTATTTCCTCACTTTGCATTTGTCTATATGGGTGTTATTTCATATTTCTGGCAGGCAAATTAGAATGTTGGTCAATGGAAATGGAGGAATGTTTGATGCTTGTGTCAGAGGAATCGTTCTGTTTGGAGCATGATGTGAATCCCTAAATAAATGTTCTGTTGTCCTGACTGCATTATGCTTACAACCTACAGAGGGAGCTGTGGAGTGAATCCAGTTAGCTAAACACACACACACACACACACACACACACACACACACACACACACACACACACACACACACACCTATCTATCTATCTATCTATCTATCTATCTATCTATCTATCTATCTATCTATCTATCTATCTATCTATCTATCTATCTCAACTGTAAAAACATCATCACAGTCTGTGAAAAGGGACCATAGAAAATGTTACAAAAAAATAATTACATGAAAGTTGCAAACTGAGACTTAGACTTGAGGTCGTGACATTTATTCATCGACAATACATGTGATAAGTAAATAATCTGCCATCAACATCTTCTGCCCATCTCACTAAAGACATTCAACCTTGAATGTGAAAACACGCATTCACCTCAAACATCCTATCAAACGTATACGTTTATATTTGATTTGAACATGGATGAGTCGATACATGATTTTTTGAACTATCTGGTTATTGACTGCTCCCATAGAGCAAAACATTTTTTTTTTTTTTATGCTGAATTCAGTGAACAAGGGACTTGGCTCTCCAAACACCTACGTGTCCTTCATTCTTTTATTTCCCAGCTTTCAGCCTCTGTGTTCTCAGCATTGTTGTGCTGAATAATTTTCACCTCAGATTCTGCTTTGTGCTTTGAGTGTCAGAGTGCTTCCCTGTGAGAGAGTGCAAACAATGTTAGCCACGCTGTAATTAGCCAACGCTTTTTTGTGCATTATGGGCTCTCCTATTTATTTATACGTATTTACAGTGGTATCCTGCGAGTGTCGACTTCAAAGGGAGTTTAATAGTGTGCAGTTATTCCATGCCAGTACGTCGCCTGAAAAAATGCTAATGTGCCATCAGGGTGGCTAAATGATTTGCTATCCTTTCAAACATGCTGGCAGGGGTTTCAATCTGGCCGGCCTCCCTGGCCAGTTGACAGTGGTCTCGGCTCGGTCTCCTGAGGACATTAGTGCGAATCAGAGAGTCGGCCAGGAGGCACTAGCGTGCTGTGCCACCACTTGGCCACGACCCAGCTCCCCACAGCCCTGCCCTTGCCCGCCCGGGAAAAAAAACCTACCTCTCCATTTAGGAATCACCACTTAGAATGGATTTAATCAACTCCTCGATGGCTCTTTTGGAGCTTGGCTGAACAGAAAGGGGTTAAAGGCCATGGCCTAGCAGCGTGTCGTCATCTGCATCTAGACCAAAAAGTTGAGCTTAAAACACCACAGACGACAGCCAATGCACCTTTATGAGAGAAAAAAAGAATAATAATTGTGAAGGCCAAGTATGGTAAACTCGGAATTGTCCTCTACATTTTAAGTTCCTCTCCCATCCAAGTCAGGAGTAATGAGTAGTGAATACACACATTGCAAACCGTGGACACACACACCTGGTTAGGTGCCTTGCTCAAGGGCTCCTCAGTCATTTACGGCCTGTATTGAGAATAAAACCCGCAACCTCCGAATTACCAGTCTGACTCTCTAACCATTAGGCCACGACTGCTCCATAACTGTCTATATCAGCTGGTGGCAGTAGTCTATATTCGTCATTTAAAAACGGAAACTGAAACTAGGACTGCAAATATACAAACCATAATCAAAAGCAGCTCTCGTTTACCATTTTTAATATGAATCATCCGGATCAGTTGGTCCTCACTTTCTTCATTCCAGACGGCCATGTCATTAAGAATTTTTTTGCTCATGTAAGATGAATATGTAAAAATAAAACAGCCTTCTCTTTGTGCACTTTGTTCTCTTTCATCCCTTCCGCTATTCTTCTCATGCACTGATTCGCTGAGCTGAACAGCCAATCAAAGTGATCTGTCTCACCGACTGCCCGATGGCTATTCAAAATCCTCAATCGGCCAAACAAATACAGACGGTGTGGTGTCTGTCAGGAGTTAGTCAGCAGCAATAAAGCACACGAGACAGGAGTAGCAAACTTCCTCCATCTTGTTTACTCATCACTTCCGTTCTCTACACACTTTACGTCATTACACAACAGTTCAAAATAGTAGTCATAACATAATTCACTCATGAACACAACAGACGGGCTCTGACACACAGCAAAAACTAAACTGACAGACGCTCTACAACGGCCTGCTGTTGGCTGACGGCCGACTTGGTATGTCTCTTATTGGAAATGTGGGCTGGAGGTGAGGTGAGGGTCTACAGTAAAGCCAGTGATAAAGGTGCTTATATTCAGAGATTGGATTAAGAGCAGAGTGCCCCTAAAAGAGAGTGCAGTTTATTGAACCCCTTATCTTAAGTGATAATGTTACCATGAAGAGCAGTATAATAGCAGCAAAGTGGACTGCAGCCATATAAAAGATATAGGTCTGAGGCAGAGAGAGAGAGAGAGAGAGAGAGAGAGAGAGAGAGAGAGAGATAGAGATGATAGCCTGTAAGTGTGTACGGTCCACACATTATGCACCCAAGCCCGGGGGACTGCTGGGTTAGGGTGTTTTTATGAGGATGTTGAGAGAGAAAGGATGTAGGGTCACAGGAAGCTCCCCATCAATGATTAAGACTTCAGTTTAAATCACAATTCCTCGAACGAGAGTGAAAGAAGAGCCACATCACACTGCCAACATAAAATTTAAGGCACGACCACTGGAATTCAGCACCTACCCTTCCAATCTCTTCCAATCAGATTTACGTTTTCTCCTGCCTCCAGTGAATGAATGATGTCCAGTGTGTTTACAAGGTCACTTTTTGTTCCTTGGTGATAAAATAAACTCTCATCCTTCACCAGAACACTGGGACTCTCAAGACATCACTACTGGAAGCCCTTGACAAACCAGTCTGTTGTAATGTTGTACTACCCATTCTCCCTTGGGTTAATTGTTTCTACTTGTATTATTCACATTTGTATGACACTTTGGGGGGAAAAAGTGTCTCTATTAAATTAATATACAGATTTTTTTTTTTTCTGAAATATGACTACCATTAAACCTTTTTATATTGTCATTTCTTGCATGAGTATGAATACTGTGGATAATATGTGATAGTAAATGCATATGGCCGACTACTTTCCATCTGTAAGCTTTTCTCTGGACTGAGAAGAAAAGACAAGAAGGAAGGAGATGGGGGTAAAGAAAGAAAACAAAATAGCTATATTTAAGGTGAAAAAGAACGCACTGTTTTGAGAGGTTTAGGAAAGTAAAGCATTCCTGTTTTCCTGCAAGACTCAGGGGGATTTATTCCCATTCACATCCTGTGTTATCTAATTGTTGTCTGATTAGGAACATCAACTCACAATACCTCAGAAGGTAAACAAAGTTATTGCCCCAGAAAGCTGGAAATGCTCAAAAGGAATGGGATTGTTGCTACAAATGAAAGGTAACTGTAAACTGCCTAGGTAATCCTTACCGCCGACATGCCTGTCTGTGTGCCAGTTCATCGTATGGTATTTATATTACTAAGATTATTTTTTTCTCTCATATTCAATCTTAATACAAAAAAAGCCTGAGAGACTGTATAAGCAGGGCTTGACATTAACACCCGTCAACCTTCCAACCTGCCAAATGCGGCTGGATTTCAGCAGTGGTGTCAGCTTGAATTCTATATAATATATATATTTTTAAATTGCAGTCTCTTAAAAGGCATCTGAAATAATAAAACAATATCTTAAATAAACTAAGTGAAATATCTGAATTGCTTCCAATTCTCATTTTCCTCAGAATGGATGCACGTACCGGCTGTTCTTTCTCGCTCTCTCATCTGTCCGACCGCGAGTGACACACAAACCTGCCTCCCCTCACTCATTTGTTTTATTTGCTCTGGATGAATATTGTTCATGGTACAGGGCTTGTGTTTGGGTATGGGATTGCGCGTATTGCTCATAAACAGTCAAATTCACACAAAATAATGATAAAATGCCGCTCTTGGCGAGTATTCACATAAACACAGTCTACTATGTCTACTACTACTAAAGAAAACGCATGTGTAACAGTATAATGGATCCATGAGTCATGTTTTTATGAGAAAGTAATGAGAAAGTTGTCAGTGACCAACAACCCCAAGTTCTCAAAATGACATTTCATGTCATCTTTGTGCTGATATTGAGAATTTGTAAAGACTTTATATAAGGAAAGAAGTACTTTCATAACACAAAGCTTGTCTATCTCTAATGTTTTGATGGACTGTCTGGCTGTAGTATATTGGAAGGTCTGGATTGGCTCAATAACATCTCGGGTTTCATCAATGGACGAAGCAAATGTTAATGGTTTGCAATGTAATATATTTGTCCAGCAAGTCAAGCCATTCCACCCTTTCTCTCTGAAATGCCATCTGAATCTATTTAAATCTATGTGTATAGCTTTATTATATAAAGAACTTGACATAGAATTTACACTGATACTTAATTATCAGTTCCAACCGCATAAATGGCATATAAAAACACATATCGCCTTAGACACGTCCAACAACCATGTGCTTCTCTATTATATTGTGTTAAACGAATCAGACCTTTCAGCCTCAGTCTCAGGCAGAATATACTATACATACACAGATAAAGACACACACTCTTGAAGTGCTAGAGCGCACATTGAAGTGTCAGAGACAAAAGCGACTTTCAGGCCTTCTGCCTCCTGCGTTTGAAGGTTGCCAAACAAGTGACTTTCATCTTGTAAACCAGCAGACAAGGCCAACAAAGGCAGAGAACACTTCTAGCATCATGCATGTGGGATGAGAGGGGAAAAGAGAAGGAAAACGAATGAGAGAGACAGACAGAATTATGGGGTCTTTTCATGCCCGAGCCCTTTATGGTGTCCTCAGTGAAAATGCCATCTACTTCATAGTCCTTTCCATCACCTCTGTCTCGCTCATCATTCTGCCTCCGCTGAGGTGAAAATGGAAAAACCGACTCCATCAAAGGCCTCGGGTGCAATTAAGGGGGCAAGAGAACCGGCCACGTGCAGGACAGGGGCGGCACCCTGATGTTCCTCAGCTCTAATGAGAGGTGATGATGAATAGAAAATATGAGCAAACCGAGCCTCAATTCTCTCAACTGAGAAAGTAAAGCACTCAGAGTTTGAGCATGTATTCCTTGTAATTTGATGTCTGGCTGTCAGAGTCTTGGCCTAGTGGTTATTGCAATGCGGGCGGCATGAGTTTGAGTGATGATTGCATCATTTCCTGTCCTCCCTCTGCTGAACCAGTCAATAAAAAGTGAGAAAAGGGTGTTTTTATCTGTTGCAATGTCTTTTTTGTGACACGCAACAATTTTACTTGGTTTTCAATGCCTCGCCCATTGATCCAAAATCCTGCTCCATTGAACTGGATATTAAACATCAAATATGTTCATACCGGATTCGATTGTGTTACATCAAGTAGAAATACTTCTGTGTCAACAGACCAATCACTTGTCACCTGAAAAATTGTTTAGGACAATCCTGAATTGATTATCCTTTTGGTTATAACCAAGTGAAAATCCTTAAACCAGAGAGCAAAGAGATAAAGAAAATAAACAAGGAAGATCAACAGTTTTAGATTTAGCTTTTGAAAGACGTAGGTTTGCGGAGGGATGAGGCAACAAAGAGATGAAAGTAGGCAAGAGGAAAACAGAGAGAGAAAGAGAGATGGACTGGTATCTATGGCTGGTGGAATTCTCTGAGCTGAATTAATGATGTGGCAACAGAAGAGCCAGGCCCAGTGGAGACCTGAACCAGATTTCAACCTGAGGTCCCTGGAGCTGGGAGCCACTCAGCACGACAGAGGAATGGGCCACGGCGTCATAAACTAGCCTTGAGCGGGACCGCCGGGACCCTTTTCATCCCCGCGCCTGCTCTAGTGCTCCCCTGCTCCAAAATTATGTAGGACATGGATGGGGACAGAACATAGTGTGTGTGTGTTTGGGTAGCTGGCATTTATCTTAGCTAGAGGTGACTCTGTTCCAAAGCCTAGTGAACTGCTTTGTTGTCTACGGTCTTTATAGGCAGCATCCGGACTGGATTAGAACCTAAAAGGGATAGTTCACCCAACAATTTTTTATTTTGTCAGCATTTGCCTACATTAAAGTTGTTCCAAACCTTTACGGATTTATTTCCTCTGCTGAACACAAACAAAGATATTTTGAACAATGTTTGAAATCGAACAGTTTATGGGACCCCCATTTGTCAATGGGACTCATCAACTGTTTGATGTCCGCAAATATTGGGGAAATAATCTCAGCTGGAAATAGCTCTGTTCCAAAACCTAGTGAGTAACCTAGTCTGCTAACATAGACAGCTGCCTTCTAAGAGTCAAACCTCATAAGTGACTGAGACTCCTCACAATTAGTTTTGCATTAGCATGTGGATAAAGCTAATAACTTCCAACCCACTCTCATGAGAGCTATTTTACAAGGTGGAGCTTCTGCATGAATTCGTACAATGTGATTTGTGTGGAAACATATGATAAAAAGTAAGAATAAAGATCCATCCCTAAAACCTAACCGTCAGTGGCCTGTAAGCAGATCGTACGAGAACATATAATGAGATTATTCAAATACTAGAGCCACCATTCATAGCAACACGAGTGAACCATCTTGGGATTTATACAGTCTTTGGTCTCAGCCACCATATTTTTATTAGTATTATTATTATAACTGAGAACAGTGCATTCTGGGATTGAAACATGCGATGCAGTTTTATAATTGGGCTGAAAGAAGGAAAAGAATTATTCTGCTAACTTTTTTTTATTCCACATCAGATATGCACCTATAGTGTCTTAAAATGCAGTCTAGGTAGGCAGCTCACCTCACAAAAGAGGCAGAATGTTCCATCACTAAAAAAAAAAAAAAAGAATCTCATAAATTAGTACAATAGACCGCAGTGAGACACAGAGTCTGGGAAGATAAAGCAGGGAAAATAAATGAACATGATGAAAAAGTCAGGGGGATATAGCATGGGGAAGTGAGAGATGAAAAGATCGGGTGTTGGAGACTCGACTACACAGAGGCAAATTAACCACTTTGTGCAAGGGAAATGCATTTTTTGTTCCCGACAATGCTTATAATGAAAATGGAGCAAAAATCAGTCCACATAACTCATCCCCTGCTTTCCTCCGCAAACATCCCTCGCTCAGAGGAAGGCACGCTCCACTAGTATGACTGCGGCTGGAGAAAGCCTGCGAGCATATGTCATTAAAATGCTTAGACAAGTGGAAGAGAGCAGGGGAGATGGCAGTGAAAGGGAGGGCAGAAGACATTACGTTGGTGAGGGGCTGTCAGACAGAATCAGTCTCCAGACCTCCTGCAGTATTTACAGGTCAGAAGAGGAGAGGGACCCCCACATGTGCAACACAAGATGAGAGAGAAAGATGGATAGAACAGGAAAAGAGCTGGCCAATGTGCCACTGACAGGTGTGAGTATTGTTGTCTCTAATTGAATGAGAGAAGGGCTGCGGGTGAGACGGGTCAGAGATACACCTGTCGCTCGCTGCCAGTGTCGACGGGTCAAGCGCTTTAGCTGTGAACGCCGGACAATTAGGCACAAATAATTGTTCACCTAAATGCAATGACTAAAGGGTCTCCAGGGGTCTGTTTTAATATTTAATGACCTTACATTTACTGCAGCGCAGCTGCGTGTAATCGAACGCATTGTGTTTTGGAACAACAGATCATGGATCCAACGGGATGGGATGCACGATGACAAGGATATTTTAAGGACATATTAACGTTTTCTAAAACAATATCAGCTCACTCGACGGAAAACGTTATTGTCTGTAGCTCTTTTTTTTCTCAGTTGATTCTCTTGCAATTCCTTTGTAAAAATACAAGTAGACAGAAATGAGACAGTTGTTGGCATAAAGTAAGAGCTATCAAATGAATAGCAGGAGAAACACTTTTGATATAGAAAAGGAAAATCCAAAGTCCTCTTCCTGCTAAATATTATGTATGATCAAATGTTATAACAAAAACAAAATCAGAAAATATGCAGACATATGCAAAACGGTTCCAACTTGTACAGTTGAATATTTTTATCTTAGAAGAATTTGATGAAAAATTTTGAGATCACTGACTTTTGACAGCAGACCGTATCTTGGAAAATCCAAGCACAGTTTGAGACGTGGATTCCTCTGAAACTCTATTGCATGTAAGATTACTGAGTTCCTTATCCTTTTTTTTTTTTTTTTTTTTTCAGGAGAAACATCTGATGCAAAATACCTCAGCAAGTCTTTTGTCTGGGAAAATCAAGTGATTATTTGTGATTTTACAATGGGCAATAAGTCAAGTCAAGTCAAGTCAAGGTTATTTGTATAGCGCTTTTCACAATACAGATTGTATCAAAGCAGCTTCACAGTATTCAATTTAAATAATACAACAAAGTTTGTTTCAAGAGGAATTTATTGATTGATAAAATTAAATTAAATATCCCCAAAATATCCCCAACTGAGCAAGCCAAAGGCAACAGTGGCAAGGAACCGAAAAACTCCATCAAGTGACCTAATGGTGTCCTAAAACTCCATCAGGTGACCTAATGGAGAAAAAAAACCTTGGGAGAACCCAGGCTCAGTCGGGGGCCAGTTCTCCTCTGGCATGTGTAATGTGTCATGTGACTGTACTTTAGCTGTAGGCTGCGGTTTTAAGCCTTTCACATGACTTGCGTCAGGATTGTGCGCTAAAAACAAGCATCACGAGTGCTTTGACCTCAGCAGTAAAAGTCCAGATAGCATCATTTGGTAGCAGGAAAACGAGAAGTGTACATAGTAAACGGCGAAAGCACGTATTTGAGCTTTAGGCGAGTGCTTTGATACATCATAGAGAGAAAAACAGGACTCGCTGGGTGGGTTTCCGGAACTTTTCCGTCTCTGGATGCTCTTTTTGAATTTCAATTACTGGAAATATTCCAGGCTGTAAAACAACCAACTCCACTGCAAAGAACCTCAAGGTGCTTTAAAAGACCTTTATGTGAGAACTGATGGTGGAACAATTGAAGATATTCCCAATAAATCTCCACTTAGTGAAACATTTCTGATATTTGCATTAACGCTATGTTAAATTGAGAGGAACGAAGAGCGAGGGGTGATAAAAGAGAGAGTGAATGAGCTGATGGGAAGGAGCAGAAGCAGAAACAGGGTTTGTACGCGTGTGTGTACACACTGAAGTGTGTATGACAAGGCTCTCTGCGGAAACACAACACGAGGAAAGGTGCCACTGTGAGTTTGTCACGGACAGCGCAAACTTGCGGAGTGAGGGAGAAAAGAAAAGAGGGAGAGAGAGAAAGAGAGAGAGATTTTCCCGGGGCTCTGAGACACTGTCATTCTGATTAAGTCACGCAGAGCAGAAAAGGAGAGCTGGGAAATCAAATCAGTGCAACACCGCAGAACGCATGTGGCGAAACATGGAAAAAACAACCGCGGAAAGGGAGATAAAAGGATGAAATCAACACCACAGAGTCAGTGCACAGATATGGACTTCTGTCATATAGGAGGTCTTGCTGAGGTCTCTGCAGACTGTCGTTGTCTTGCCCTATAACCTGACTTTCACCTTCAGCTGTCAGACGCCTGTCTGACACTTTCAAAATACATGAAAAGACTTCCCAGAAATGTAATGGTGGATAAAGCTCTACTGAAACCTCCTTGCACATTTCTGGTTAAATTAAGTAACTATATGTATATATATATGATACAAGGTATATATATTGTGGGATGCAAATTACTCACAATTCAGACTGATGTAAATCTGAAATGTACATTTTACAGATTGCATTTTTCCAGGCATAAAAGCCAATATCTGCTGTGTGAAAAAAAGAAGGAAAAAAAAATGCAATATTACATTATTCCAAAATCAGCTTTTTGGCTTTTGCTTCCACATTAACATCAAACCAAATGATTTAAATATTATCTGAAAAATATTTACTTTGTATTAAGTTAACAGTGCTTTTTTTTTTTTTTACATATTAGAGTACTGTTAATAAATCATGTGAAAAAAAGAAGAAGAAAAAAACATTAATTGAATTTAAATGTATAATGCTGTTTCAAAGCAGTTTATTTAGCAGTTAAGTTTGTCTTTGTCTTACAACTTTTTGTGTTAAAAATATTTAATAAGTCAATATTAATATCTTTAGTTAAAACATAAGCCCTAATATATGCATGGACCCACAATTCCAGCTCTAGTCAACTAGTCTTGAATGTGAAGTTGTTAAGTTGAAACAGGGTTTGTGAGGGTGCTAATGGCCTCAAGCAAAGATCAAAATACTTCTCTTTCAAATCTTGGACTCACGAATCCGGGCAGCAATGCTTTGTGATCGCTTTAGGTAATGTCGCAGTTTACATAGTTGTAGAACATTGAGCCTTTCTGAAGAACAGTAGCACTTTGATATATTCTTTGAGGCAGACACACACAGTGAGCATTCAAATTGAGCTGTTTTAAGTCGAACTCGTGCGACTTTGATGGTGAATATTTCCTCCGGCTTTTGACGTTAACACGATACATTTAGATCAGAACAGACACGTCTTTTGTCTTTATACCGTATTCTTTGTGTGAGACAAGAGGCAGTAATGGATAAATATTTAATAAAAGAGCTGCACACGCAAACAAACTGAAAAAAAATACAAAATAACCCATTCATCAGTTGTTCTCCTCTGTAGGGACACATTTTGTTCTTGTCTCTTTATTGGACAAGAAGATATGGGATGAAGAAGCTTCCCACAGGAAAGATACATCTCAAACCAGATCTATTTAATGTCTTGATTGTTTCTCCCTGACAGCGATGAGAATACATGGAGAGTAAAAAGATGCTCCTGCTTCTCAGATTTCTCTCATGAAAGAAAAAAAATACGTTAATTTTTTTGTTTTTTTTTGTTTGTCTCCTCAAGAGTTTCAGAGAAAGTCTCGTGACTCAAACTGCACTCAGTTTTTACATACACCAAAGAGAGATGCATGCATTTTGTGCCTCTTTGTTGAACAAAACAGAAAACACCTCACTTTTTTTCTTTCTTAAATGTCTCAGTTGTTTCTCCTAATCAGCAATGAGATTAAATGGAAGTTTTCTGCTTCTGAGATTTTTCCTTAAAGAAAAGACATAAATAAATCTCATGTTCGTCTCTTCAAGAGTTTCAGAGAAAGCCTCGTCAATGTCTCAAACCGTGCTCAGGTTTTTCTAGATACCAAAGAGAGACATTTATGGAGTGTCTTTTGTTGAAGTTTTCTGCTTCTCAGATTTTTCTCCTGAGGGAAAAGTCCTCAATAATTTAATGTCTCTCATATGTTTCAAATGAGGCTGTATTGCATGTTAACAAATACGAAGACATTTGTGTTTATTTGCACAAAAATAGCTCTAAAATGGTCCGATATTCTGAGCTATGAAAGAGCAACATTTGAGATTCCCTTTGGGTTGCTATGAAAATAATGCTTTCACATCGGTTCAGCGTCCTGGTATACTTATGATAAGTAATGACCCACTGGACAAATCTGCTGGCAGAGAGGATGAGTGGGAGCTGGAAAATCAATATGGAATTTAAATGTATATTTTATATCTCATCTGGAATGCACACATACTCTGCGGAAGCATCTACAAACCAAGAAATGACTGTTAAATTCCTTCCAAACCTCTTCAGTGCAGGTGTAGTCTTCAGGGGGACA
This sequence comes from Leuciscus leuciscus, assembly GCF_965113295.1. Taxonomy (NCBI): domain Eukaryota; kingdom Metazoa; phylum Chordata; class Actinopteri; order Cypriniformes; family Leuciscidae; genus Leuciscus; species Leuciscus leuciscus. The sequence goes on from NC_138734.1 coordinate 4,477,771, forward strand.
GATATCACCACTTTCTGTCTTATTCTTTCTAAAGGCCTCCTGTGACAACCTCCTCATCATAACCCTCGAACAAAATGCTTCCGATGGCTTGTAACTAGCAGTGAGCATCAAGCCTAATGCCAAAGCTAGGGTCAGAGAACATACCTCGAGGCTGGATATCTGTGTCACAGTGACCAGAGATGGCGCTGGGTGGTTGAAACAAGGTCGGTGACATCTTAATGTGTTTGTTTGTGTTGTCTGTGTTCAAGAGGGAGCCAGCAGTCAACAAGAGGGTCACCCGAGGACATGAGACACGAGGAGACGGCCACCTCTGTGGATGTTCTTGCTTATTACAGGTTGCCTTGTGAATAAACACCAAACTCTAGTGCTGTAAACTAACCAACATGGGACCAATTAAGGATTCGACTGCTTTAAAAAGACCATTCCTGAAATTTTATGAGTCAGATATATCGTACTGTGATCACTGGCTAAATATTATTGAAATCTAGGAATAATTTTTTAATTGGTCAGAATGCCGGAGTAAATGTAAAAAATCATGCAACCGTGCTCACTGACAAAGATTCTTTGTACGTGCCATTTGTTTGATGACTAAGGCTCACCTTTGTTTATTACTGCCCTTGGATAGTTATCAGGCGGATTACTCAGATGCTTGACTGGAAAGTTCAGGCTTTAGATGAAAGAACATCTTTTTTTTTTTTGAGGAATTCAGAACATTTTTAATGCATTCACTTGATAAAAAGGCCCCAAGGCCCTGTTTGTCTCCCATGGTATGTGGTGAAAGAAGTGTAAAAACATTCACTGTACTGTTCCTTAGCCTTCGTTAAGGAACAGTACATTTGCTATAAAAGGTATATAGCCCTGTCATGCCAGTAGACAAGTAACGTTACTAAAGGAAAATATGTATATAATTAATAATCAAATTAAATCAAGCATAACTCATGTAAAAAAAAATATATATATATATATATATATATATATATATATATATATATATATATATATATATATATACATACACTTTAGCATTCTTTAAGGGTTAGTTCACCCAAAATTGAAAATGCTGTCAGTAATTACTCACCCTCATGTTGTTCCAACCCCGTAAGACCTTCGTTCATCTTCCGAACACAAATTAAGATATTTTTGATTAAATCTGAGAGCTGTCTCACTCCTCCATAGGCTTCTAAGACATTATAACTTGCTGACCCAGAAAATGCATTAAAGACATTGTTAATATAGTCCAAGTGACTACAGTGGCTCAATCTTAAGTTTATAAAGCGACGAGAATACTTTTTGTGCGCAAAAATAACTAAAAAATAACGACTTTATTCCACTATTCATTTCCTTCTCTCTGGGCCTCGAGTTTTTTCACATAGTGTAACTGCGCAGCGCTTCTGTGTTGTATGTCCCACGTAGGCTCACTATTGGCCGACGCTGGTCATGTGTGTGATGCGTGTGACGCGAAGATGAACGAAGGTCTTACGGGGTTGGAACAACATAAGGGTGAGTAATTACTGACAGAATTTTCATTTTTGGGTGAACTAACCCTTTTAAGTACAAAAAGTATGCTTATTACAGAAATAATAATTATGGCAGAAAATTTTAAGTATGAACTGAATGTAAAGTTTTCAATAGCATGTAATTTACAATTAAATGGAAATGTATTATAGTTTAAATTTATATTAAATACAGTTAGGGCCAGACTAACTAAATAGGGTAAATTAACGTGAGAGCGCTATAATCCCACAAAAGTTCTGTGCGTGATCTACTGACGACTTGAAGAACACAGACACAGCCGGATCATTTCCATAATGACCAACACAATCTACCAAGCGCAGCGCAAATTAGCGTCCGGTTAAAGACACTCTTTTTTTGCGCGTTAAATAATGGCGCAAATACCATTAAACTGACAAGCGCAAATCATTGCAATTCATTTAAATACTCTCTTGCAATATTAACTGTAAATGCAATATCCAATAACACATTATAGTACTGTTAAAATTATAATCAAGTACTTTACATGTGCTTTAGTTAGTTTTTTTTCAGTTTAAGTGCACTTTTTAAAAACATTAGAAAATATTATTAAAACATTATGACTTAAAATGTACGTTAAAGTAAAACTATGCATTTTTAAGTACAACCAACTTGGATGATTAAGTCATTTCAACTTAAACTGTGTTGAATCTTGTATAACTTATAAAAAATGTTGAACATTGCTTAACTTATCTTGATGAGTTAAAGCAATGTAAAAACATAAGTTGTCAACTTTTTGCACCAAATCATTTCACATTTCCAGAAACAAAATGCCTGCAGTACTCCATTATTCTCTTCCCCAATCGCAACATAGCATCCTCCTTCTGTCCTGCTATTACTGATATGTCGAATATTTCAGCTTTATAGATTCATCACAAGACCCTGAATCCGTCCACCCTGCCAGAGACAGGTTATAATCCCATTTTATCACAAGCACACAGACAAACTCGTACAAGCACACACTACTGTGAAAGTTGCAGCCCCTGTAAGGAGATGCCTGTCAAGACGACGGTCCACACATCAATCAAACGAGTGTCACTGCAACTCTGTCCTGCGCTCGAATCTCGAGATCAGAGGAGCCAAGCATAGCCGGGCCTGAGTATGGAGCTAAGTTAAAGCTTGTTTGTGGTCTGTCATTCTGTGTCAGACAGTGGAAAAAATCTATTTACTTTCCACCTGTCATGGTTTTCAAACTAAGGGACTGTATAGCGTGTCGGTAAACAATGTGTCCAACATGTCAGAATGTGTTTATGTGGTATTCATCACTCACTACACAAAAGCAATGTTTCCTGTCAGCAGGGATAACATATCCACTCACTCATATTTTTTGTTAATTAACCAGTTTAAATAAGCACGTGCATCATCTTATAAGATGTGTATATAAGATGTGATTAACATTTCCAGTTGCATTTGGTGATAATGTTCACTTGCCACTGCTTTCTAGTGATCATTAGGGATCATTTCTGGTGATCATTAAGTAAACAGCATTCACTGATGAGTTTCGAGATACCGTTGATGGCACCGACTGACCTGTACTTGTCCATTAGCCATCTGCTGCATGTCTTGAAGTTAGATACAAACAGAAAGAAATTAGGTGCTTTTCTATCACTTTTAACACATTCTTTTCGAAGGTGTCTACCTTATAGCTTTAAAATTAACCTCACACAGCTTTTAAAAAGAGATTAACAGAACCCATATATAGAAAGGACAGAGAGCAGATTAGCCTTGTTTTAACAGCCTCCAGTGGGAGGATTCAGTGCACATTAAAATCACCAGCATTTCAGTATAGTACACTACTGGTCAAAAGTTTAGAATATATATATATATATATATATATATATATATAAATACACATACCTATGTATAAATGTATAGGATAATGCAATTTAATGCAATAATGCAATGCAAATATTTTTTTTTTTGTTGAAATAATTCTCGTACGCTCACCAAGGCTGCATTATGTAATATTGTGAAATATTATTAAAATTTAAAATAACTGTTCTATTTTAATATTGAAAAAAATATATAATCCTGACAAAATGTGGGTTGATCACTGATCTATATAAATGTCTGGATTGCTCATGATGTCATAAAAAGTGAAGCCATCTTGCTGCCGTATTGGTATTCCCTAGTATTCCCTCATATTCTATTGAATTAATAGGAAATCATCTGATTTTATATCTGAAATCTCTTTGTACATCCTAAACACTTACATTGATATTTGTTTAAAGTTTGGAATTTCCCCTGCTTTTTAAAAGTTATGTTCATCTTCCTTTATGAATTGATTGATTCAGATTTGTGCTTTGTAAGGCATCAACAAAAAGACATCAGGAAATAATATACACGCTTTACAACTTATTCAGAGAAATGACGCTGACTGCGTATGGATTTAAAGACGTGAAGCTTTATTTCCAAGCATTTATAATGTCGCTCAGGGCAAGATGATGCATGGTAAACCTTTTTCCTTAAATCAGAGGGATATTATAGTTGATCTACATCTATTACAGATCTACAAGTTGAATCGGCAGGGCCCCGATTATTTTAGATGCCTGTTTGATTACTCTGGATAATTTTTTCTAGTTTTCAGCAGAAAGAAAATTAAACCAGGATGCAATATTAAAGGTCATAACTGATTCAACAAGAGAATAATACACTGCTGTCAATATAGTCTGTCTTATATTAAAACCCTTCAACCTTCTCAAAAAAAAAAAAGCATTGATTGGAATGTTGTTCCAGGGTCAACAAAGATGTTGATCCAGGAACACGTTGTACTTGAAATCAGGTTCTGCATCTAAGCTGAGAGAAAATGTGTGCATATAGTTAAAAAAATTATAACTGTAAAAAAAAAAAAAAAAAAAAAAAGTGCTGGGGAATTCACAGTGGAAGTATTTAATTCAATCCAGAGGATAGGGCAGCCTATAACTGCTGGTCTGGGATCAGTTTGGTGGCATTTTTTTTACCTTGTTTTGGATTGCAATATTGTATGTGACAGACTCATTCATTAGCTCTTGACAAGACCAGAAAAAACGTCTAGGTGTCCTGTATTTTTCCTAAATTGTACTATTATATGGGTAGATTGAGTATTGCAAGTATAAAAGGACATGACCTTTGGCTAATGTGACAAGGACTTAATGTAAGTCTAGATAAAGAATAAAAAAACAGGACATAACTAGGTGACGAATTTGCAGAGGCTAGAAAGGTGATAAAATAGAGGGAAGGAAATGCGTGACAGACAAAGAGAGAGAAAACGAGATGGCCGAATGCAATGGCGGCTGGCTGGGTTGCAGGGGGATTGGAGTTTGATTCAGTGTCCAAGATGAACACGCCATCCCGGGGAAATGAAACAGGATGACGAAGATCGGTGACAATGCAGCGGGATAATCACGCTCAAATCACAGCCATCTGCTCTCAATCTCCCGTGCCATCCATGCGCAAGACAACCGTCAATCCCATAATCCCTACAATCTGTGGCGGGCCGTCATAATCCATACACCAACCATTACTGAAGAGCACCCCCCCAACACTACCACCACCTATCAAGCACTTAACCCAAATCCCCCTCATCCAGCCCACCAGAACCTCAAAGACTGTTATCCCATTACTTTTACGCATATCTTCCCATGTTGATTAGACTGGATGTGGGATCAGAAACTCTATTCAGGCATGTTGTTAGTTGATGATTTGTAATCTGTTGTATATAGGATGTTGAACTTACAACGTAGGGTGAATTATAATAAACGTTACGTTACCAACAGTTAGTACGATGAGTGTTGTTGTTTTCATCGGCTGCTCTTGTGTACAAATTCATATTTTACAGCAATCTTAAGAATAGTAAGTTACAAAATGTAAAGTGCTTCATTAGTCAACAATCCTCTAGAAATACCTCCAGTGTCCTTGGAATAGGCTCATGCAGGTATTCAACTTATTTTTAGTTAAAATATGACCAACTGTTCTATTTAATGAGTTACACACTGAGTAATTCTCATCCTGATCAATTCAACAGATTCAATGTGACTCGCAACTCAAGAGTCCAAATCAGTTCGACTTCAAATGGCACGTCAAGAATTCAGTGTAGTTTGATTCCCTGTCATACTTCCTAAATGAATATGGAAGACATTCCTTTCAAATTGCAACATGCAAGATCTAATGTAGTCACGGAGGGTTTCTCTCAGGGATTCTTTCTGCCAGTGCTGTTGCTTCGGATTGGATTGGATTGGATTGGAGATCAGCATAAGAGAAATGCTCCAGGACACCAGTCTGATGAATCCAATCAGCGAACAAGACCCCGCAACTTATTATTAACCAGAGCCTACTGTGGGATGTTGTGACCGAGGGTAAGGTCAATGACCGATCTCCTCTACTACACCCAGCTTACAAAATAAACCACTAAAACCTGAGAAAATGGAAGAGAGAGAAAAAAAAAGCAATTTTCTTTGGCTCTGCACCAGCAGAGAGGTTTGAGGCAGAAGCCTAGAGAATGATTTCAAGGACAACAAAACAATTTTGCCTTCACCTTTGGTCCTTTGGTATCTTAGCATCTGAATTCACTGTTGTTTCCTTCTTGTTTGTTTGTCTTTTTGATGTCACAGCCATACAATACAAGACTTTTCGCACTTGGCACTGGATGAATAGTGTCAGACCCTCCCCTTTCAAAATGGCATGTTTTAAGTGAGACTTTCTTCTCGCTAAAAACACTCTCATGCCAAATCTCTTCACAGTTGGATCTCTTTGTTGTTTCTCCAGGGACCTGGAGGCAGTTTGATGGCCTGGCGGGCAGCTCGAGGCCAGGGCTCTGGAGTTTTGCATGTGTGAGAGGCTCTCAGGGAATGCTTTGTATGCCCAGTCCTTCATTTTCTCTACCAGAAGCCCTTTTCATCGGCTGCTCTTGTTTACATTTGTTCATAATTAAGTTCATTTGTTCACTGAAGCAGTCGGATTCATTTTGACAGTTTATTGCAAAATATAGCTATTCTTCCCTGCAACCCATTCAATCAAGAACAGCTCACTATAATGGCCATTATTTAAGCTGTTAGACCCTGATTCATCAAAGGTCTGTGTGTTTAAAAACGTGCAATGTACACACACACGGTACAATTACCTTATACAATCTCCTTTAAATATGTGTATGTCCAACTTTTTTGCATATGTGGCTATTTGTGCAATAGTTCTTAGTAAATCACGCATGATAATCCCACAAGCACACATGCAATTTGTTCACTTACACAAGCAAATTAGTACTGTTTCAATCAGAGCCTTAGTTTAATGCATGCTTTTTTAAACCAGTCGCCATGCTGGGTCTAGGGAGCTTGTTTGTTCAAGCTTTTAACACCTAACTGATGTAAAAGTATTGATTTTTTTTCTTCACTCTGAAGCATAACGGGCTTGTTGCATCATAAGAGTCCTAGTTTACTTTGAACATGTTTGTTTAATGTCATCTCTGATTCATATGGCATATATTATTCATGATGTTGGTTTGACAGTTGACACATAATAGTTTGATGTATACCCATCTGAATGCTTATCAAGAACTCTAATGCTCATTAATTGTGTCAGATGAAAGTAAGTTGACTAAAGGAACGATTGCAAAACTTTTTCTGAAGAAAGGATTTTTTCACTAAAGTGATCTTGATCCTGTCCTTGACTCATAATATACTGGATGAATGCTGTTCATCATTTCTTCTTGTCTTCTTCAGTATGGACTGTTGGACGGAATAAATCTATGCATTCTGGGTAATTGTTCTCAGGGGGTTTACAAGCTATGAGAAAAAGAAAAAAAAAGGAATTACAATGCCTCATCTTCATTCAGGGCAAAACAAAGTTGAAGACGATGTCCTATAAGCTCTTGTAAAGAACTCGTCCTTTCCTGACAAAGCAGCGAGAGAGAAACCATTCTTTTCATCGACCTCATGTATGACAGAGAAGTGAAAGAGACTGGAGCCTATGTTTTTAACAGAAGTAGCCCAGGAGGTTTGAACTTAAGTGGGATTAGCGGAATGAGCCATATTTGTTAACGGATGTCCCGATTCTCCTTTTGTATGCCTAGAGTGTTTGTCTTGGAGAGAGAAGTAGTAAGCATTAATGCTCCCAGACGAAGCTCAACTAAAGACATTTATTTATGTTTTGACACAGCACTTAATTCCTCACGTTGCATACCTTCATGCGTTTCAAGAGTCGACTCATCCACACTCCAGGGTTTAGGAAGACACAACCATTTTGGACTGATCTGGATCATCGCCTGTTTTGCTTTAAAACCCATTTATATATGTGTTTGCTTTGTTTACTTAATCATTCAATTCATGTTTTTCTTCCCAAAACTTTTTTTTTTTTTGCTTACTTTATCAGGCATTGATTTATTTCACAAATTTTTGTTAGTTTTATTTAGTTAATTCTAAAATATTTTTATTTCATTTTCATTTTCATTTACGTTAATGCGAATAACGCAGCACGTCTTGTGTTCCCTGATGGGAGCTGTGAAATGAAAAGCTGAGGGGAGATAAACAACAAATGACACCCAAACGACCTTAATAGAACAATATGAGATTAAACAGACACTGCGCTAATCAACTAAAGGTCTAAATGACTATAAACAGTGCGGCTCTTTGACACCGATCTGAAAAACAGATCAACAACAGCGAGTTGTTATTTGACATCTCCCTTCCAGGGTTTGATGTGGCCAGATGCTGTGCACCTCTTAAACCAATCCACCACTCTGAGCTGGATGAAAGGATCAGACCCACTTAACTGCTATATGTAAAAGATGGCAGAGCCCCAGCCTGCATTTTTGGCCTGGATTTACTGGTGTAGTTATAGCCAGCCACATGATTATGTGTGGCTTTTTTTTTTTTTTTAATGATAAGCAGCTTGGGCTCCACAAATGGGAAGAGAGGATGAACGTAAGTGCTAACGTCCCTCTGATAAATGTATTATTTTATTTTCTACTGCCTCTGGCTAATGCAGAGGCTATAATGCTTTTTAGTAAGCCTTGCTGGAGAGAACGAGAGGCTTTGAGTGTGAATGGAGTGCAGGGTTGGAACCGGCAGCTTTTAGCTGACTTTCAATCGTTCACTAATCAGATAGCAGACATGCATCTTCAGAGGAGACAACATTGCAAGAGAACAGTCTTGATGGCAGGGTAAAGAAGGCTAAATCTGCATGAATCCTTGAGTAGTGAGATTTGAGACCAAATTTATGTGAGAGACCTTATGCGTATCAAAGGAAAAATGACTGAAGCAGCACTTTAGAAGCAAGCTGACGGTGGCAAACTCTAATTCTGCCAATAAATGTACACAAGTGAGGGAGAGAGAAGGTTTACGGCTCTTTCTTCAGGGCGGCTTAATGGACACTAAAAGTGATGGCATGCGTCAGTAGGACCCAGAATTGAATGCTCTTGTGCAAATTATCTCATATACTGCAATTAGCTAAAACATGTTTTCCATCTTTAATCTACTTTTGTTGGACATTTTCCCCGCTTTGATCCACAGATCTTAAAATATTTAATTTAGATGCTGACTGAGAAGCTTATTTTGCTTTTGAAAAAGATGCCATTTCAAACAATCTTTGAAAAATAATTTTCAGTCATTTTTCTGGGGGCTTGTCTGTAATCGTAGATCAGAGATTATGCGGAAATGAATGCTCCGATACTGTGCTACATCCCTGAAAAGACCATCAAAGGAACATAGCGGATGAGATTACACCGCAAATACCCCCAAGGTAACGTCCTGAAATGACGGGGCTGGCCGCATCGCTCAACAGATATGTCCATGTGATGTAGGAGGGAATAAGTGGCATGTGTTTAAGAGACTGTCATCGCTGAGTGAAGAGAACGAATGAATTCACAGTAGGAAATGGGATTGCGGTGATAGTAATAACACTTGACAGATACTGGAGTGAGACAGCATACTTATCTCAGTATTATGTGAAAAGGAGTCATTTTCAAAGATTTGAGTGCAGATTTGGAGTGTGTGTTGTGTGTTACTGGTATGTGATTGGAAAAGCACTGTAGTTTTATGTAACAAATCATCGCTGACCCTAAACTACTCTCAATGCTAATGGCCGTTTGAGACCTAAGAGCTATCAGCTAACTCTGGTTTCTCAGGCCGGCTGATAAACTCTCCAAATGTCCGCCGCTGATCTACAATTTCCCTTCATCTTATCATCTCTAACACACAGAGGTGAAACACAGAGACAGATTCCATCAGTTTTAAGAGCTTTGGTGAGGTTTTTAGAGCAGAGTAAAAAGATCATTCATTTTTTTTTGTTTTAGATTGTTTTGAAATTCTTTGGTGGTTAAATAATATTATACTTTTAAAAAAGGTTGAAAATCTGGCTATTAAAACCTTTGTTGTTGGTGCCACGGTCTAGTGGCTAACAAGTGTGGTTGACACAACTTCCCAAATCTAAAATAACATTTTAAGAAATATTTTTTTTGACCAGTGTGACTACCATGGAACAAAAATGGAGATGGCTTGAAGAATGTTCACGGTGTTCTTTGCCATAGAATGAAAGTGAAAGGCGACCAGTGGCTGTCACCATTAAGTTTACCATAAAAAGTAGGCCATACACTATTTTCCAAATCTTCTGAATCTTTATGACAGTTCTGTGTGAGGAACCAAATGTAAATTAAGTTATTTTAAAATCATTTACCTCTGCCTGACATCTTATATAGTCTATGGAATGAACACACTGTTTGTTTGTTTTTTTTGTTTGTGATCTATCCCTTTAACAAATGCATTGTTGTTTCATCTTCTCTAGACACTTTGTTACTGTTCTGTGTCCTGTCATTTCAGATGCAATTTGCATTAGGCTCATTCTACTCTCTCCTTTGTCTCTTTCTGAGGGTCTGGGACCGCCATTAGAGGCAGCGTCAGCCTCATCAGAGAGGAGTGCGTTGGCGAGATGTATAATCTAGCCTCCTTGCACATTGCATGCGCCTCATTAGTGAGTGGGTGGACCCTTTGATTACATATTATAGTTAATTATCATTCAATTAAACAAGGTCAACAGGCTTGATAACCTGTTCATCAGCCTCTCAGGGAATTGTGTTTTAAGGTGCTCATCAGAACCAAAACAAGGAAACATGTGCTCGGCAGATCTCTGTGCTTCAGGCTGTTATAACAACCACAATGCAGCCAGGTACAAAGCTGGTACAGTTTGATAAAGACATATCATACCCATGTCTTCATTAGAGTAGTCGAGCTGTCTGACAAGCCGTGTTCATGAAGCTACTTTGAAAATCGAATTTGTCAAGCTACTCACAAATACAAGTAGTCCAAAAAGGGTCACGCTGCCCCTTTAAAAATGGAGCTACACTACAAATTACTAACAAAAATGTAAAAAAACTAAAGGAGTGCAAAATTTCTCCTTCATTGGTGGGACCAAATGGAATTGCAATGTTTGTTTGAACGTGATAAGACATCATTGGCTTTATAAGTAGGATTTTTTGTTCGAATTATTATTATTTTTTACAGTCGTCACTAGTTGTGTTCGACTTGAACATTTATTGTAATTCATTATGTAATAAAATATAAATAAACTTAATTTTACAATAAAACAAAAACAAAACAAAAACATAAATAGCATTCGAACACAATGAAAACAGCTATATTTTATTTCATAAAATGCATGGGTTAAACATTTAATTATTAAAATGTATTTGATCCGTGAATTGATTGAACTGAATGAACCAGTTTACTAAAATGAAATAGATATCCCAACACTACATTTGAGAGAGAGGAAATAGCATGTATGTTTCTTGCCTAAACTCACTCTACTGTGCAGCTGTGGGTTTAATAAACTGTAATATGTGATATGAGTTTATAAAATGATTGCAAAGCTACATGCTGTCTTGTTAGTAAAAGAAGCTTGTGTCAGAAACAAGCTAAATTATTTTGAAAATAGCTTAACTACTGTCACGCAAGAAATGTAGTTAAGTTAGCAGTGTTGACACTTCTAGTCAGCGTTCTAGTTAGGTTGTCTGTGCCTCACTAGTCTATGTTTGCTCGCCAGTGAAGACTGAACAGCACAGGAGATTGCATTCGCTGCATATCTGTTTACAAATTCCTAATGATGAGAGAAATGACTTGGTAAATAACAAAGACATCCAGCAGATTGGCTTTCAGGGGATACTCTCCCCTGTTCTCCTGTGTAACTGCTGCTCTCAATTAAGACACCGATTGTTTTCACTGGATTGAGGCGCATGATTAGTCAGCCTATCGGTGAATGAAAAGAAGGGTGTATGTGTGTGGGAGTGGAAAATGGTTTGAAACTGGAAGCTAATGGAGGTCAAGTTAAAGGAGACTCTAATGTGTTTCTTTTGTAATCTTATACAGTACCTCAACTAAGCGTACATGCGCACACACACCCTGCTATCACAGAGTATCTTTGCAGACATTATTTATCTGGGTCAGTGCCTCTGCTCTTATAAGTAGCTTTCAAGTCACCCTAAAATGCGTACTGTTGCAGACAAATCATGACTCAGGTTCACACTAGCCCCTTTTCCCACAACATATTGCTGGCTCTGAGAGCTGGAGCTCAATCTGGAAGCATTCAGAGGCAGTTCTGGTCAGGAAATATTGGCTTCAGACTGGTCTCAAATCAGAGGTAAATCAAAAAAACAAACACTTGAACAAAACTAGATTACATAAAATTGTATGTGTGAACTGATTGCTATTACATTTTATTCTGAATGTCGCATCAAGAATAGTTCAAGATTCCACAAAGATGCCAATTCAAATTTGTAAGACTAAGATCATGATTTGCCATATTTATTTAGGACCAGGTGTTGTAGCCACAAAGTCAGTTACAAAGTCATGTAAAACATCACTCGGATCTCAAGTCGGTGAAAACTGACTGTTTCTGAAAGCGCTTTCAGGTCAAAGATCCAGTTGAGTTTTGGCACGAAAGAGCAGCACCACTTCTAGGATAAGGGCAACTGGAAGCTGACTGAAATGCACATATTTATACACATGTACATGTACATGGATTGTTTCATGAAGGAGCCGTGCCGTGTTTCTGTGCTTTGTTAAGTTATTAAAGTCAGTCTGTGGTTCAGAATGCTGTGATCTCTTTGATTTCTGAGAGAGAGAGAGAGAGAGAGAGAGAGAGAGAGAGAGAGAGAGAGAGAGAGAGAGAGAGAGAGAGATAGATTTTCCTAAAAGCAGAGTGTATATCAAAGATAGTACCAGAGGATGGACAAATGGATCCGTTCTCACAGTTTTTTTTTTTTTCCACATGAGATGTGCTCCATCTAACCTCTCTCTGCCAGACAGGAAACATTGTTGAACCTGGAGTCTACAAAATGTATGAACAGCCTCACCGCCTCAGCCCTGAGTTTGGTATTCTGATGGTTTGGCAGGTGAACAGTAATTGGACTGTAATGAACAGTCTTGTGCTGCCTAATGGGATATTGTTCTGCTTCACCTGCTAAACATTCAAACAGAATATCATAAGAGCCATTCCTACGGTATTCGGTATTCAATACTAGGAGGTATAGATTCACAGTTTTCCTCTCCTTCTTTCATACAGCGCTCTCCACTTTACCAATCTGCCAGACAACTGATGAAAGAGCTTTTTTTCTCTCTCTCTCTCTCTCTCTCTCTCTCTCTCTCTCTCTCTCTCTCTCTCTCTCTCTCTCTCTCTCTCTCTCTCTCTCTCTCTCTCTCTCCTTTCTGAAAAGATTAAACAGAGGCACTCAGCATGAAATTAGGAATCGATTATTGCAAGTCCTATGTGCTTGGTTAACCTTCTTCAACACTGTGTGTGTGTAATTCTTTAAGGGCGCAAACACTGCGCCCCAGGTTACCCATTAATTCCTTTAAATCCGAGCAGGTGACACCTCTGTTTAAAGATTTACCGTGATTGTACCGGAGACCCCAAAGACTTTGTGAGCACAAGAACTGACAGAGGTGAAACTGTTCTCCTTTTTAAATCAACATTAAGGGTATCTGTTCTCTTTCTCTGCCCGTAAGTGACTATGAGCTCCGAAAGATAAATGAAAGAAGACGACAGGAGAATCTCCAATGACCCTGACCGGATCATCATAGGAAAGAGATCTCTTTAAAGCCAATTGTTTCTCCTAGAGAAAGGGTGTCCCTTAGTGCTCCTGGAGTTCCACCTTCCAGTAGAGTTTAGCTTTGGTCTGGTCCAACATAAGAGGTTCAGGTATGTTTATTTGAAGAAACATGATACTTAGGTTAAACACAACTGAGAAGTCTTCCATTTAGTCTCCTGTGCTATGAAAGAGCAACCTCTTTGCAGTAAATCCCTCCAGTTAGAGTTCAGACGAATACCAGTACACTGTTACAGTCTCAAAGCTAGCAGGTTACTTAATCCGGATGCTGTTCCCCTAATCATTGTTAACAAAGTGTGGAAAAGCTGTATGAAAAGCCCATCTTAGGCATCGTCGTAATCTACTGAAGGCGGTAACAGCATGCAAGCTCTAAGTATGTCACAATCAAATAAGTGTTAAAGACTCATCTTGGTTCAGGATGTAAGTGGTGTATGTGATACCTCAACCTGCATCTGCCAGTTTTCCCATTTCTAATGTAGCAGGGCAGCGCATGCTCTTAACACGTCAAGCTATTTCCAACTTCAAAGCAATTGCTCAGCCTTCAGAAACAACATTGTGTGGCACGAAGCCAATATACTTTGCAATAAGTGGAGTCTTTGAAATGACCCTGAGGAAAGAGGGATAAAGCTGTGACGAATAAAGAAAGAAGAGAGAATGGAATGGGTTTCAGGGAGGTTCGGTGTGGACAAGCCTCTTGAAAAGGAATTTCATCCCTCTTTGGAAAAGAAGTGCTTTAATGAACCGCATGTAAAGGAAGGACAGCCTGTGCATGTGCATTTCTCAAACACCTTGAATCAGCCTCAGCAAGGAATCTTGGGGAATAAAGGGTGAAGTACAGATCCTGAAAGAGTTCAGAATAGGTTATAAGCCAAAACAGCTCAGCAAAGCAAAGCCAGCATTTGGGGGTGCTGATAATCAGCTTACGGCCTTTATTTAAAAAAGGCAGATAACAACCGAGGGGTTACATCTGATTACAGACAAGAGGTGGCAGACAGTGTGTGGGGTGGGGTGTCACTATGGGGTGTGAGGTTTAGTGAGGAGTGCATGCTCTGCGGTGCTGGCAAGCAGAATTAAACCTTCACATTTCCTAGTTAACTCTTTCTACTCTTGACAATGCCAACCCATGGGGATAACCTATAGTGGGTAAAGATCTCAGAATCTTGTAACTAAAAGATTGCATGTTTCTAAAAAGAACAAACCTCGAACCATCACCATTGTACTCTTGGCCTGGAATCGTAACGCCATATTGCATGAGGGGTATCTGTCGGGTCACCTGATATGGCAATGCTGTATAAAAAACTGCAGAAAACAAAGTTTACTTTGGGTTTTAGTTTAGATGAAAAAGCTGCTAGACTTCAATTCAGATACAAGTGTTATTAAGATGTCACCATTGTGCTCTTGAAGGCAGTTGCATTGTTTATTAACTATATGTGTAATAACACCGGGTACTAATCAAGTAAAATGCAAGTAGTTCCAGCGACGAGCGAAATCACTGAATGGAAAACTGCTGCACATAACTAAAAAACTTGATATTTAATGTGTGGTATGTGCTAATTTTAGACCAATACAATCCCAATGGACAGAGCTACCACAGAAGTTATTAACACAATGATTCGTTGCTCATCACGGGGTTGACTGGCAAGAACAAAAACAAAGAAGATAGGGGTTAAGTTGATTTATCCTGATGAATCTGGTCAGGAAATAAAGTCATGCTCTACAGTTGTGTTTGGTGGAAACCGAGAGGCCAGTTGGCGGACTAGATTAAACCAGCTAAGACTAGCAAACTACGGTAGGCTGTGTTAAGCCCAGATTTAGTAAATAATCTCTATCAAGTTGCATACAAATAAAGCAAGAACCCATCTCCATGCAAATCTCACACACTGTCCAATGACTCTCCCATCTCCACGCCAGCTTCAGTGAGACACTCAGATAACATTCAGATGATATGAAATGAAGCGGTCTGTTTCCTCCAAGGCAAATTTCGCTTGTTATTTATGGCGAAGGGAAGACCAATCAGATGTGTGTTATGTAAAACTTCATTGTGAGATATCTTACAGTCTCACTCTCTTTTTTTATCACACTATCACACTCTCTTTTCTCTCTCTCCCTCTCACAGCCTTTCTCCATCTAGTCTATCTTGCGAGTTGTATCGGAAGGCCCTGCAGTCTCTTTCTTTCTCTCACTAGGAATGGAATGGCCACCCTTTTTCTGTTCTTTCCTTGATAGAGTAATTCCTCTCGTGCACGACCCTGATATTTGTCAGCTGAAAGGCTGCAGCGGATTCTGTCTGTCAGTCGCTGTGACAGCAGCGCATGCTTATTTGCCCTGCTATTTTGAGCAGTGATTGACAGCCGGACAGGCTTGACATTCTCAGCCGTGCGGCGGAGCCTGTTATTATGCGAACATTAACATTCCGATAAACACATGGTCCACCATTGAAAAAATAATTACACACCATCATTCTTCTGTCTCACAGTGGTAAGAATATGCGCGCATGTCTGTGTTTGAGGTGGATTTCTATGCATGCAAGTACTTTTTTGTTGCGGTTTTATTGCAGCCCCCACGATTCTTGGTTAGCCAAGAGGCTGAGCATTTGCACTTTTTCCTTCCATATGGATTTATGCAGTTAAGCATACCCCCCCCCCCCCCCCCCCCCCGCATGTGTGATGCCATTTGTACAAAAGCAGCTGATAATAACTCTATGAGATCAATTTGTACATAATTTAAAGGACTGTAATGCTGCCTTAGTATGACTGATAACTTTAATAAAGTGAGCACCCTTTCCCAGGCTTGCTGAATGCGGTTCTATCTCAGTGGAGATCGTAAACCCAGCCCACTGTTTTGCTTTTCAAAGAGAAAGAGAGGTTTTGAAAGCGCACAGAGCCGGAGATATAAAACGTAGCGATGCGCAGAGGCTAAGGAAATAAAAGCGTATTCAAAACCAGGAAATACCACCAAGATAGTGAGAATGAACCAATGTGCTGAGACCTTGGGTAAATGGATTCTCAGAGGCTTCATAAAGGTAATCTCAATGCGCACAGAATGGAGTTTAAAGGAGTCACTGAAGCCCGTACAGCTAAAATTCAATTTCTATTCCTGCACTGATATCATTTACCATTTGTGATAATGGGCTGAATAAGTTAATGAAGTTTGGAGACTATGAGAATCACCTGCTCTGCATCTTTTCAGAGCAGAAGCTTTCTGAAGGTCAGCTGTTTATCTTGATAAATGAAAACACTGGATGAAGCGCTAATAAAATAATGCTCATGAAAAAAAAAATGAAAAGAAATCTGCTCGGAAAAAGTACCTCTTAAAATGAAAGTTTACCTTTAGGTAAACAATTTTTTTTATACCAATTTTTTTTAATTTTTTTTTTATGAAAATGCTGTCATCATTTACTCACCCTCATGTTGTTCCAATCTTTCTGGAACATTAAATAATATATTTTGAAGAATGAGTTAGTTTGTTTGTTTATTTATCTGCCCATATGGAGAAAGTCAATGTTTATGGAACTCGCCATTCTTCAAAATATCATATTTTGTGTCCCACAGAAGACACAATGTCACACAGGTTTGGAAGGACATGAAGGTGAGTAAACAACCACAGTTTCCATTTAGCTTTTAACAACTTAAAGTATCCTCATTCTCAACTGTCATTTTTATGAGTTTGTTCTTCCAAATGAGTTTATCAAAGAATGAATGACCAACCATCCATCAGAGGTGACTGACTCAAATGGCCGCGTAAAAAAACTCTGCTCAGCATCTTGCGATAGCGGCTTGTGCGTCTGTATGCAAGAGCAGACGCAAGACAACAGCTCCGTATCGCTCTCCATTAGCATCAATGATGTGGCAAATGTCCTGCCGTCAGCAAGACTACCTGTATCTTATGGCCCTGCTGAGAGAATGAAGCTAACGAAAAGAAAGAAGAAAAAGTTGCAAGCAAAGCAAGAGGAGTCAGCTTACAGTTAAAAAATTGGAAAAGAGTACAATGCAGTGAAATGGAACAATATTAAACCTCTGAGGAGAGGTGACTGACCGGCACTGTTTGTGTTTCAGTGTGTTTGTCATTTCTGCTGAGAGTCAGCTCTCCTCCTTCTCGCTTGTATCCCCACGGTCCTCAGAAATCTTTCTTCATCCGTCCACCTTTCCAGGGGTATTCCATTCTTTACCTCCAGCTCCTTCATCAGCCTGACAGGCGGTACGCTGTCCTGAGGGATCGCTCACGGTGAACTGCTCTCCACAATGGCAACCATTCAGTCATTCAAGGTGTGCATCAAAGGCGGTCAACACTGTCTACTCTCTAAGTTCGTCAGAACGCAGCCTGTGTTTTGTTGCCACAAAAAGGGCCGTCGCATTTAATGGATGATGCCTCGGCTGCTTACTAAGGAAGACAGTCTGCGATACCAGTCACTTTTAGCACCTTTCTTTCGCAACGAGTGTTCAATTATTTAATCTTACTGTGGCCTTCAGATGCACGTTAGTCTTGCTTCTTTTGTCTGCCTTCAGAAATGGCCTTGTCTCTTTAAATACTCAAAACACAAGCCAAACTGTCAACCCTGCTTTTGCTTTTGAGAATTGGACTGGATTCAGACCCCGAGAGCTCGGTGTGTGTCAGCTAAAAGCAGTCGTTGATGTTCCCTGTGTGTGTGCTTTCTTCACAGCCTCGCTCTTACGGCAGTAAAAGCAGAGTGAGGGAAGGAGAGAAGAGAGATTGTCCGCTGTTTGTTGATGAGTGCTGTGGGAGATGATGATGGTGTTTGGAGGGACTGGTAATTGACAAAATGAAGCTCAAGCTGATTTAATTAGAGAGAGTGAGAGAGAGAGAGCTGGAGAAAAAAGAAATGGAGCTTAAAAAGAGCAGGAGAGTGAGGCAGATAGGATACATGCTGGCAGAAGCTAAAACCAAGCCAAAGGTAATTAATCAGTAGGAACTGTCCCCAAATGGGGCTGAATCCCTTAGAAATGCATATTCGGTGTTTAATAGATAGTAATTGATTCGTAGCCTTTGAATCGTGCAGGTCCCATGAGTACAAGCACCTCTAGGAGGAGCAGCGGTGTCGTGAGATAATCGCCATTTTGAATCAGATTCAAAGAGTGCATGTGCCTGTTTATATGTGAAGATAAAGCCCTTGAGGGCAATTAAAAGCTTGGAACACTTATATCTACAATCTTTTATTCGTTTATCATACTTTATCCCCACAGAATGTTGTTTATAAGAGAAGCATTTCTAATCTAAACGGCAAACATTCCCGAAAAATAGATTCAACACCGTTGGCAAGGGGCTGTGAGGTTACCTTGAGCCAAACCGGGCTGGGTTCTTGAGCACCTCTCCTGCTGGACTCTGACCTGGATTACCGAGCTGGCAGAGAGATAGACCGACTCTGTCTGCCAAAAGGCTGTGTCTGTGTGCTTATATATAGCTCGCTCCTTTGTCCGTCTGCCCCAAAATTACCCACGACAGGCCTCCCCTGGGCTCGAGCTCAGCCCACTCTTCATCTCCCATTTTCTCACAGGTCGGCCGGTGACCTTTCCGAGGCGTCCACCCCGCGTGTCCTTTCGGAGGTGCCGAATTCTGACCTTTCTGGGCCTTTTAGCCGCAGCAGGTAATCAATTAGTGCCCAGCCAGATTATCAGAGCGAAAGGTGAATGCTAGCGAGCCAGAGGTCCTGCAAATGTTTCCACTTTAATGATTAGCTCCCACTTGGGTATCCTCACCAGGATGAAAGAGGATGGTTATGATACTCGGGAACTATAAGGAGAGTGTGTCCTTGAATTTTAAAGGATTAATTCATTCAGAAATGAAAATTTTCTCATCATTACTTCCGAACCCCATATGTGGAGCACAAAAGACCATTTTTAGCAGAATATCTAAGCTGCTCTTCTATATAAGACAAAAGTGAATGCGGTGAAAAACAATAAAACAAATATAAAAGTGGTCGATATAGTAGATGTTTTGCCAATGGATAAATTTTATATGAAGTGTGAAATGGACATTTTCACTGTCTGCTGCCTTTGACGTCACAGCCGAAATGCGCTGATGGCAGATTTCAAACCACATGCTTTTTAGGGGGTCTTGTACCAGCAGCGAAAGTGCCATAGAGATGAATGCGGATGCAAACAGACAGCTTTCTCCAGGCATTATAGATTTACTTGGCTTGAAGATAACTAGTCGTGTCTACGCTGGTGTTTTGCATTGGCTGTAATGTCTCATTTTCTCCTTTTCAGTCTGTAAGCTCTCATCTCATAATTTCTAGACTGTAAGCAAGCTCACATTAAAAGCCTAATTCATTCTGCCAATTTAGAAAAAGTCTATTTTATTTTTAATAAAAGGCAGAGGGGGAGAAAAAGATATTGAGCATGCGAGACAAAATGATTTTTACTTAATGTCAAGTCCCTCTTGATGAGCTTAAGTGGTAGAAAGCGAGGCAGCAAGTGAGGGATGAGGGAAAGACATAGCACCCCTCTTTCCATGTTGTTGTCTGTGGAATGATGAAAAACTAACCTCAGATGAAAGACCTCATCGTGCTCCCCTCTGAGCCCAAACCTTTTAAGCGAGACACGTCTTTCGACCCTGAGCCATTCTAATGCACTGAGGGACAGATTTCACTCTAATTGCTGCAAATCACTTTCATTAGGGAGGTGCATGTATGTATGTGTGTGTGTGTGTGTGAGTGTGTATGTGTGTGTGTGAGTGTGTTGTCAGAGAATGACTCATTCAGATGCATGTTTTGGCAGAGGGCTCTGCAAAAGCCATCTTCAGTTTCTATTCTTATTTTTCTAGAACACAGGGCAGGAATCGAAAGAGCAGCAGTCTACATTACGAATCCTCTGCTTCACACACACACACACACACACACACACACACACACACACACACACACACACACACACACACACACACACACACACACACACACACACACACACACACACAGACACAGACACACACACACAGACACACACACACACACACACACACACACACACACACACACACACACACACACACACAGGGTAAAGCTCGACATCTTTACAACCACACACTGTAGCTGGTACAGACAATGACTAGAACATCTAGAACTTTGCACTCTCACATTTGCGAGTTGGATACTTCCAGTCCTGGATGTTGATTTGTCAATACAATGCTTCAGTCAAGCTAAAATACATACTTTATAAACAGCTATAAAACACCCAAAAGCCTTACATGTGAAGAACTATATCTTCTAGCTGAAGGTATAAATTCATTTAATTAATTTTATTAAAAGGTTTCAATTAAAAATTCAGTCCATATTTTTGTATAAAAAGTATAAATAAAATGATATATTATAATATGTAAAAACAATAAGACACTCAAGTGAAAATATAGTGTGTATGTGAATATGTAAATTGAATAATGGCACATCATTGTGCCTTACAAAGCTTTTTAGTTGGGTGTACATTCACAATTTATATTTTTTTTTTTTGAATTACATTATTTATTAATATTTAATATAAAGTACCTATTCACAAATAGCAGGGCTTTAAGCGTATTCATGTTTGTATGAAATGGTTACCTCTCACCCCACTTAACACATGCATGCATGGAAAAATTGAATCAATGTTTAAACGTAATTAAAATATTCTCTGAAGGTTGATTACCCCGTTGTTCCTGCATTATTGGTCTCCATGCAACTCTGGTAAGCAAGATTTTCAATATTTCTGCTAGTTAACTGATGTATACATGATAGAGCATTTGTCCATTATTGATTTTGCTGAAGCACACTATGCTTTGGGATGATGAAGCCAAAGAACTCATCGATACATTGATAACAGCCTTGCTGAGCAGAGCACAGAGATTCAGTTTCTATCGTCTACACACACATTTCTTCACCGCACTATTGACTAGTCTCTCCTTAAACACGGGCCTCAGCGGGTAAAGGTTTTAAACACAAACACTCACATGTACTAAAAAAATTCGTAGTTTTGCAAGGTGACCGAACTACTGCAGTGTACAAAATGCAGTGTTGGAGAGTAACTACATAAATGAAGTAATGCTACTACTTAGCTACTTTTTCCAACAAGTGCCGATGTAAACGCACAGTCGGTCTCATCAGTTAACCCTGGGTCATTCTAAACCAGGGTAAATGGAATTCCTGTTATCTTGATTCACGTTTCACATTGCTCATAATTTACCCGGGGTTAACAATTAATCCTGGTTATGCTGCTGTTTAACGCTGTACATTCCTAAACCCTGGGTTAACGTACTTATTTGCATATTTGTGGTGTCAGTGTCACTGATTGGATGAGCGGCGCAGGCCATATGCTTATTGCACATAAGGGCTCTAGCATTACGCATCCTCATATTATATATTGGCGAATTTGGCGACTGTACTATCAAGTTTATCCTGACTATAAAGGTAAGAATAAAATGGCATCTTCTTCACTCCAATTATCGCGTTTTTTCTCGCCGTTTGACATTTTCACCCTCAAACACTGAAACTGCTGTATATTCAACGTGCAGTGTTTCCGTGCCTGTCGAAAGCAAATGAATATGAGGCACGCCATTGGTTGTCGGTTCCCAAGCATCTAATCATTACATTCTAACACTGCAACATTTCACACTATACACGTTTGGCACAGCAATGCGGGCTTAACACCGCAAAAGCAGTGCTGACTGGAGCAGGGCTTTATAAAAGGGTGCTAACTCTGCTTACCCGGGGTTAAAAGCAGGGTTTAGAATGACGATAACCCAGGGTTAAATGTAACGTGAAAAGACCTATTTTGTTCTGACTTTACAGTCAGACAAACTCGGAATAGTATCTCTCTCACTTTGAAAATTATATTCACAAAGAAACAGTTCACAGATTGTAGTCGGTGCAGCATTTTGTGTCTTTTATTATTAGCACAACCTGCTGTTCATCACTTTGTTTTTGACTGTTAACCTTTTTTCAGTTTTATTTTAAAATGTATCTGTTCAAGTTTAACGCCCTCACCTCAATTGAAATTCTGCCATAAAAAAAAAACATTCATTATTTTTAATGAGAAAAATATTGCAGAAATATTTGAGCTATTGATTAATTTGTGTTATATATGTTAAGACACTATGAAAAGTAAAAAAAAAAAAAAAAAAGAAAAAAAAGTACAGCCTTTATAACTACAGCCTACTCATAATTTATAGTCAAGCTACATTTAAAAAAATAAAATAAAAATAGAATTCGCTATGCTGACACAATTTAAGATTAATGTAGCTAACTAGTTTTTCAAATAGAGCAGATTGACTGTAGTTAAGGATAAATTATGAGAAGCTTGTATCTTTACAAGCTGCAGTTTCAAAGTAGCTGACAAAAGGTTAGTGGGGCTTGTTTCTCTCCTTGTGTCTATAGTTAGCATCCCCCTCTTTCCTTTTTTTTTTTCTTTCTTAAGTGTGTGCTCGCTCACTCCATCACAGTGATGAATCTGCCTGGATTCTCAAGGAGACCACGTCCACCTTCACAGGCGCATGCAGATAGTTTACCTGCGCCAGGCTGTTTGTGTTTTAGGGTGATGTGGTCTGACAGGTTGATTAAAGCAGGTTAGAGGATCCACTGCTGCTGTCACTCAAAGCCTTGACATTTCTGTGACGGAGGGGTCAGGAACAGAGAGAAGGTATTGTACCAAATACAAGTATGCATACTCATTAATTGAAACTATGGTTGTGAAAATAAAAATAGTTAGGTTTACAGAGTACAAGCCTTTTGTTGTTGTTTGTCTTTAAAGTGGCATTGAAAGAAAATGTTTTCATGCATTGCATTTATGATTTCTTTCTCCAAAACCACAACACAGAGTGTTGATCAATGACTAACTTTCCTTAGATTATCAAAGCAATGCTTAAAATTATGTCTACATATCTTCATTTAGCATGTTTAAACAGCCTGATCTCATGAAAATGCGTCTCTATTGCACGCATTGTGTTTATCATGCAATTTATACGCAAAAATGAGTTTTTACGTGCATATGATACGCAGTTTTTGCGTGTAATACACACGCACCCGACACGACTAATCCTAACCAAACGTATCATATGCACGTAAAAACTCATTTTGGCGTATAAATTGCACGATAAACACAATGCGTGCTATAGAGACGCATTTAGTGTGACCGGGTTGGTTTAAAATAAATGTCAACAGGTCATGGCTCATAGTTCATGATTAGGAAGCAAACTGAAAAAAAATACAATTTTAAAACGTTTTAATAACTCATAATGCAGAGGTCAGCTAAAAGGCAGTTTTGCTCAAGCTTTCAATTAGCCAACAACCTGAAGTAATCCACTCAGTGAAAACAAGATTTCGGCTGTTGTTGTGTTGGGGCTGAGAAACTAATTTGTTGTCGATTACAGAAGTCTGATGTACTGCTCTTGTAGTGGTTGACCTTGGGTGTAATGATTGTCTCTACCACTTTCGACCACAACCGTGCCGTACAGATCCATACTCGCACTGCCACGGAGGGTAAAAGACTGAGTTTGTGTGTATGCATGCAGTCTCTCAAAGTCCAAAAGGTGAAATAAAGTCTCTGGATCTATGGTGAAAGTCATTCCCTCCCTCCCGTTCTCTCTACCCTCCATTTTTTCGGTTTGTGCCATATCTCAAATGCAGCACATTGTCACTCCATTTGGAAAGAATGGTTTCGAACGCAGCTTTATTATTAAGGAGGTAGCATCTGGTCTGATAATGAAGGTTTATTTCTTTTCACACCCGCAACCCTATCTTCCTGCATGACCAAATGAATTGTGCTGTTATGACTGCAGCCCAAGATACAAGCCATGGCTTTAAAATCCTCAATATAACTTTAAAAGAATGAGTCCAATTAAAAGTGACAAGCCAGCCTACTTTATAGTCTGCAATGGCCTGTTTATGAGTAAAGTTAATCCAAGCATAATAAAGAGGCAGCACAAGATCCATAAAAAAACAACAATTGTTCTACTAAGGCCATGTGCAAACTGCAATGTTTTGGGAGTGATAACTGAATTCATTTGTAGAAGTGAATACTCTATCATTCCACATATATAATAGAGCATGTGCTCTTACTAGACCTCAACAATATTTTTGGTATCTCACAGCAAACAGTTTACCCTTCAGAGAAATAGCTAATTTTACCCCTTAAAATGTTTATATGTGTCAAAAATGACTGGCAGCTGTATGAAGGAGGAAGCCACTGTGTTTTCTGTTACAGGTGTTTCCACCAGACTTAACCAGCAAGATTAATCCAACGCTATCTCACGACCAATTCGTACGAATTCGTACGAATGATAAAAAGTTGGCTAATTCGTACTAATTCGTACGACCTCACTCGTACGAATTTGTACGATTTGTCTAAACCCACGTGATGGGTAGGTTTAGGGGCGGGGTCAGGGGTAGGTCATTCGTATGAATTCATACGAATTGGCCAATTCGTAAAATATGTACGATTTTGCAAAAATCGTACTAATTCGTACGAGTCAGGTCGTATGAATTCGTACGAATAAGCCACTTCGTAGAATTTTTACGTTTTCCCGTGAGATCGGGCTGGATTAATCTTGGCCGCTGCTGGCTAAATTGGTGCCCTAAGCAGAATTGTATTGTTGTGTCGCCCCAACTCACCCCACAATTACAGTGGGGGTAAAAATAGAACTTTAATGAGCTTTAAAAAACACTCTCAAGCATTCAGAAATCACTCAAAATAAGATTAAGCCGTTTTTGTTCATTCAAATAATAATTTACTAAGAAGAAAGCACTGTAGGCATTGGCCCCATTAGAGCTGCAGATTTATTATTGATCTCAATTCAAACAGCCAATGTGATCTTATTACTTAATGACAACGTTTTAGATGTGTCTATTAACACCTTTGACAAGTATGATCCAGGGTTGCCAGGTCTGTGCAAAAAAAGTATCGGCTTTTCCTCATCGGGCGGCCTAATTTGTGCGTCTGGGTGATGTTGTGGGGGTGTTGGAGCGTCAAAATCGTACTTACGGACAATGTATTTGTCATTCAAGAGATTCGTTCAAAAATCTGCTCCATCCTGTAATGCATCAAAAAAAAATAAAAAAATAAAAAATAAAATATATAATATATAAATTTCTCCAGAATCGTGTAGCTCTATGCCCTATTAATAACACACCGCACCATAGATGAAATATATATAAATATATTTATCATATAATTACTACAAACATCTTCACCACAAATGCCAAGCATAATAAAATACTTGAAATTGTATGACATAAATTAGGCTGCATATATCAATTATATTAAATAGTATCAATTTAGACAGATGCGTTGGTGGTGGTCAAATTATTCACGGCGTTAAAAACGTTTAATTAATCTCACCCCTTAACTTCAAATGCCAAAAATATAAAGTTTCAAAGGTTTGTAAACATACATGAAAGTGATGCATGGGATTCATCTTGTTTGTTTTTTTCTTTTGTTTTTTCGCTTCTGATGAAACAACTGCAACTTGGTTTTCAATGCTTGGAAACCAGCTAGTAGGCAAATGAGCTTGTGTTTTCAGCTGGGTTCTAAAGTCTATGGACATATTTCAAGTGTGTGGGCTTTTGTCAGATCCTTCAGGCAAGTAAGCTTCATATTCTGGTATATACAGCCTTGTGAGGTTAATATGAGGAAGACCTCACGTCAGACCATAGCCATCATTAGTGTTGCCCCTACAGAGTTTCCCATTAACATGATGCTAAAGGCCCCATCATGTTATTCTCTTCTTTAATGTCCATTGATCATACCCCCTATGATGTCCAGACGAGAAGAAAATAATCAGTTTTATGTTAACCCTGAGGCTAAAAAGGAAATGGTGCCTCTAAGGAGAGAAAGAGGGTGAGAGACAGAAAAAACAAGACTAACACTGAAGGAGCTGTATGACTTGATATGTATGCTGAAGATATTAAATGCACTAATCTTTTGGCTTTCCTTGCTTGGAGATATTGGCTGTAAGTGAGCAAGTGTGAAACGTGTGTGTACTGTGAAAGAGATCATAAGTATGTGGACACCCTTGTTCAAATAACAGGTTTGGCTATTCTGATAATTCCAATGAGAAATTATAATATTACTCCATGCAAGGACATTCTAGAGAATTATTTGATCATAACAGTTTCTTTTCTGTTCCAGCATGACAATGCCCTTGGTTTAATACAAAGCCCAGACCCCAACAACTTTGGGAGGAATAGCAACGCTGATTGTAAGCTAGACACCATTACTTACGCTTCTGCACCTAAAAAATCCCTGCATTCAGGATTCATCATCTAGTGGAAAACCTTCCCCAGAAGGAAATAACCTGTTAGGAAGCAAAGGGAAGGATTAATCCAGATGGGTTTAAAAATAAATGTCTAAAAAGCACATTTGCGTATTGGTGTCCACATATTGGTGTATTTAGAAGCTAGTAATGGATGGGTGAATGACAAAGTCTGTACCTACTCTCCATATCTAAAAGGTGTATTTCAATAGACATCACAGAAATGCACTCCACAACATACATTTGCATGCATATATATATATATATATATATATATATATATATAGGCACAAAAGCCCACAAGGGGACAGTGAACTGCTCAGAACTGCCGTGCAATAGAAATTAATAGATTGAGATATCACTTGGTTAAGTTATTATTATTTTTTTTTATTTTTTTTTAAGGTAAAAAGGGCTGAGGAAAACGGGTGCATCTTGAGGTGTCTATTGCACACTTACATCAAAAAGATGGTTCCCGTGCCTCGTCGTCATTCATTTAACATAAAACAAACAAAAAAAAAACACTGAGACATGAAAGATTTCTTTGAGATGTAGGCACACAGATCCCACGCCTTGTAACTTTCCTGCTTTCTAAGGGGATTTAAACTTGTATTCATATCGGTTCGTACTTGCGCAAATTTTCTTCTTTTTTTCTGATTTCGATTTTCATGGTTTCCGCCTAAGCCGGGCCTGAGCGCACAGCTCTCCGCGCTGAGGAAGGAAATCCCTGAAACTCTGTGAAGAGGAAAGAGAGAGTGGGATTAAGGCGTCCGCACTCATTTCTTTCCTCTAGCCTTAACCAGACTTCTCCTGGTTGGTGCAGAGCAGCTAGGGATTGGGCAGGGTTAGGACAGAACCGCCGCTAGATTTCCATGTATTAGTCCGGGAGAACTTTTTTTCCGTTCCTCAACGACTCAAAGGGGGGGGGGGACTTGTGGAACGAGGGAATGCTTTCCTCCCTAGCATGAGCCTCGGGTCGGCTTATCAGGGCAAACAGATGCAGAGTGCTCACGGGACCTCATCAAGTCAGCTCTGGGAGAGGCCTATACCTGCTGGCACTACGCCATTACCATGCTGCATCCAACTTCCCAAAACCCTCCCCGCTCTCAGGCCATGGGACACGCAACCCAATTACCTAACTCAAAAAAGCCTACTGAGCGAAGGTTGAAATTATGTGAAGCTCCGGAGAGAACAGCAGTAGCGGGTTTATTTATTAATATCCGTTTATATATTTGCTTGCATTTTTAAAGGTGACATCGCAGAAATGTGTCAATGGTACAGTGGGAGGCAGCTCACGGTGGTTTGAGATATGAAGGGAGTTTTCTCTGTCACATACTTCTTGAAATAGCTTTGGCAGATGAAATATAAGATGGCTCGGAGTGTGAATGCCGTAGGGGATACATTATGATTAGAGGGAGAAGATCTCATGTGAATTTGGAGCCGTGAGGCTGAAAAACAGATTTTGTGCATTGCGGTGTGTGTACGTGTATACTGTATGCATGTGTGTGTCCTTTCGAAAGTCGCCCTCTATCATTCTCTAGGAATAGGGTGCACAGAATCGAATCAGTTTCACAGGGTCTCCGGGTTGTGAGTTGCTTGTGATGGAAGATGGGAAAATTGGCTGTTCCTCGACCTTTAGAAGTTCAAAGATTTCTCCGCTTATTTTGACCATCGCCTTGATATCCATTTTTAATCAGGACATCAAACGAAGGAGCTGATTATGTTTCTGATCACATTTCAAGGCAGATTTGTTTTGCGGTAGGCCAGCAGAATTGTCCCTATTTCACACGCACACACTCACACACAGCACAAAAACTAATTACATTCCATCCAAAATGCAGGGTTTTTTGAGTCACAGAAGAAATGTGAATTAGTTTGAATATACATAAAAATGCATTCAACCAACAATAGCCCAACAAGTGTTTTTGGATCAAGCTATTTCATATTAAACAAATTTGCTGACATCTCCCAGCATGCACTGCAGCATGAATAAAATATGCAGTAGCTGTTATAAGACTTATGATGTACTGTTTGCCATCTTAATGTTGTTGTCATCACTGTTATTTGTTCAGTGGTGATGTTAAGAGCTCAAATGTTTGTTGATGTTTGCTGTAAAGGTTGTAAGCCTTAAAGCTTGTAATTTTTACATTTTCAGGTCTTTAGCGACCCGGATCTATATCTAACACGGATAGATTTCTACTCGTCGCGATGATATAAAACTCTCCTGATATTAGAGTAACAATTACTGAATAATAAAATAAAGCATATTTTGTTACCCGTTGGAGCTTGGAAGGGCTCAGTTTGAGCAGATGTTTTATACCATCATTACTGTCCTCGTCAGAGCTCATTTCCCAGTACATTCAGCATCTGGCTCATGTTCGTGATCTCAAACATATTCTCATAACAATAATTTTCAGCATTTTTAAAATCAATATATTGATCGCTGAGAGCTTCTTCACCAGATCCACCATCAAGTGACAATGACACTAATATTTGACTGTGTTCAGTACTTGCTCTGCTGTAAATTGCAGAGCCATTTCAAGTTTTGCTGATGATACTTCCTATTCTTTTGTTTTCTGCCTGCGGTAACTATGAGTGAAACGTCACTTCATAATTGTGTATCAGACATTGCTACTTTGTAGTAAAGGTGAACTGCAGTTATTCAGTCATCAAAGATTCAATTATTGTTCTGCAGAATATATATATATATATATATATATATATATATATATATATATATATATATATATATATATATATATATGTACTTGCACTGTTACAAAAAAATGAATGGGAAAACAGGCATTCTTTTATATATACTGTATATTTTTTCTTCTTCTTGTTGTTTATAATGAATTGATTCAGGAATACTAAGAGGATTGATGTCTAACTTTAAAAAAATGAATGAGGAGGAGGGTAGTGAATGATATCCCAGGTCACTAAAGACTTGAGGTATGTGTTTAAGGGTTAATTGTTTAATTGTTGAAGTTTGTGTGCATCTGTATATAACAATTATACATGTTATCTTGCACATTTACACATACATGGTGTATCTCTTTTGTTGCTTACAGATAATTTGTCAATCAATCATTTAAATTGACTCAACAAAGCACAGATATCAAAAACATATGCATTATGTTACCTTTGACTTTTGAAATAAGAGTATGTCTTTACTCTCCCTCTTTAAATAATCTGACTACAATAATTTCCCATGTTACCTGAGGTTTAAGCAAACATAGCCTAGCTAAGAATAAAGGACGATGGAAAATGTTGTTTATATGTTACTTGTGTGTAATATTTGCCTCTCTAATAGGTGCTAATTGTGCAAATGGTGGACTTTTTTTTTTTCTCCCTGTACCTTATAATAAATGCTTCGCCGTTAGATGTGCAAACCTTCTTTTAATTAAAACAGAGGTATCAAGGAAATCTTTTCCCATTAAGCTGCAGAATGCAAGTAATTGGCCCATAGATTGCGACATACTGATTAATGGCATTAGTGCTATTTCTGAACAGCTACATCCACGGACAACGGCACATTTGCAGGAGGCTTTTTGTCACTGAGGGCTTGTTAAAACATTTGTGGTGTTTGTAGAGTGGAGGGCTGAAGTGTGAACACATCCTGAAGCCTCCTGGATGGGAGGATGGAGGCATGACAGACATGAAGAAGAGCATGAAGAAGAAGCAAGAACTGTAGTTGAGAAGGGTTCGGGGAGGAGGTGTCAGATTTGATTTATTAAGTGCAGCTCTTTCTCTGACTGCTGCTAACTTGTCAGTCGCCACATAATGGATGGTACTCACACCTCACTGCGCAGTGATTGGCTTTTTTCCCTGGACATGGAGAGCAAGGTGCACCTCTCTAATCCCTATCTATTCTCTTTTTTAATTAATTCATTATTCTCTCATGCCGCCCTGTTCAAAGCTCAGATGGGGTGGTGCTTGATAAAAGATATTTGGCTCTGTGGTCTATTCTTTACTCTCTGTCTGCCATGCATCTTCCTCTAGTTTCATCCTCTCTTCTCAACTCCATTATTCTCACAGATATGTTGGTTATGTTGGCTGACTATGGGACGTCAAGCCGTCGAGAAGCATCTGTCTTTTGCAATACCAACCTTGAGACTCTATCACAAGTAACCCAGTGAATTCCCTTTTTTACTGAAATAAAACAGCACAATGTAATTGCTTTTTGTCGTCTATTTCTTTAGAGCCTGATGGATTCTGATTTTTTATTGTTCATCAACTAGAAAAAAATAATAATAATCTGAAAGTGATTCCAATGATATTGTTTCTTTGTGCCATTATCATTATAGTGGTGGTTTGGACTCTGCTATTCTTTTCTATTTATAACGATTTTCAGAACTATATTATCGTTATAGTTATTGTCCTTGTTGTGAACGGGCCTTGCTGATCAATACCAACTACAGTTTATGGCATAACCATGAAGCAGGTAAAAGAGTCGTCAGTGTCCTAGTGTTTAGTGGATCAAGGCCATTGCAACTTTTTGTCAAAATTTTTAGTTGATGATACCCTTGTGTAAAAGAAGAACATTTTAGCATAAAAAAGTACTTATAATGAAATAATGTACCTTAAGGGGTCCTATTATGCCATTTCACATTATTTTTCATATATTTTACATTATTACAGCTCCTCTCTCCCCAGTCTGGCTCGAACACACCATTTCGATGAAGCCCCTCCTTCCGAAATATGAAATGAGCTGTGATTGGTTAGCTGGCCCAGTGTGTTGTGATTGGCATTGCTTATTGCGTGTTTGGAAAATACATTATAGATACGATGTTATCCACCATTTAATCGTGATATTTGACGGAAAGCGAAGGTAATTCAAACGCTAATCGATCACAGAGCCATGGTTAATTTTCCTAAGGAGCGGCGAACCATCTTACAAAAGCGAGAGCTTACAAAAGCAACAGAAAACAAGCTGTTCTCCATAAAGTGTGCAGCGCACAGATAAACGTTGGGGTTATAATGTTCAGGAACAGTGATTAAAATAATTTTTAACCACTCTAAGTTCGTCAGTCTTTGGAAGGTGAAGCAAATGAGTTTTGGAAACGTGGGAAAAAACGGCTATTTGACATAACGACAATTGTCTTCTTTAATGCAGCTCAGCCTCACCCCTCTTTTTTTTTTTTTTGCGTATCCTGTGGGCGCTGCAAATGTGTAACATTATGACTTCATAAGATCCGGAAAAATCACATTGTAGTCCAAACGAGCCATTCGTTGTAGTTCTTGAAAAGATAAAATATCTCCCTTTGGAGTGGGCTTTGAGCAATGTCACCTTGCAGATCTTTTTTATGCTCAAACAGCAATATTACACGCTAATAACTAAAGTTGAAAAAGTGGAAAAGCATAATAGGACCCCTTTAAAAATATATACTTAAGAGCAAATGGATTGTTTCAGACACTTGATTGCATGTAAACTGCAATTTAATGAAAATGACTAGTAAAGTTCAGCTAATTGCATTTAATATAAAATTAAAGTACTATTTTTTGAAGATGCACTTTATTTTTAATTACAAAGCGCCCTTTTAAAACTGCACTAATGTGAAATATAGTCAAGTATCCTCTCTTTAAGTGCTCTTAAATGGCCTTTTATATCTGCAAATACAGTTTTGTTTTAAATACACTTTTAAGATTTGAAGTACACTAAACGGTGCACATTCAATTTAATTAAATACATTTATTCATGAGATTCACAACATAGGGAACTAGGGAGTACAATGAGACACAGCCTCAAAAGAAACAAGATCCACATTGATGGAAAGATAGACAAAGTGCAATGGTAGAAAAAAAAAAAAAGACTGTTTGAAAAGTGTTCGGGAAAGAAGAAGAGACAATTCAGACAGAGAGATGACTCTTTTATTCAGCACATCCCACAAGAACGACAGGACCCAACAGACATCCCAAGAGGATATCTAACATCGCTCATCGCTAATCCTGAGGGACTAGTATCATATTCAGAGTGAATGTTACAGCACAATAGGGGTGACTTGAACAGATAAGTGTACACTACAAAATATGTAATATTTTTAATACACAAATGTAAAGACCTAAAATGCCGAAAAGGCTACACTATTCTGTTGTCATGCTACTCAAAGATGCAAACTTAGTAGCATCACTTTTAGTGTAGTTCCACCTCACACGCACTTGGGTCATGTGAATTGTCGAAGCCCTCACTCGTATGCTGTCGCTCTGCCAAGCCACGCGAATAATAGCACAGAGCTAATAACAGTGAGGCTGAGAGAGGAGGACGTTTAACCGGGCGGTTTGAGACGTGTTAGCTGATGTTGCGTAGTTGGGATGGCAGGCGTCGGCGTTATGGATTTGAGGCTGATGAAGTTTGACACAGCGGCAGATTTCAGGAAAGGTTTGCCCCATGGAGGCAGCAGCAGTGTGGCTCGCCCGAGGCTCAGACCTTCCCTGCTACCCTCGTCTTCCTCTGTCACACGGGATTAAGGAAGCCTTCCTCTGCATGGGAGAGGACAGGATACAGAGATGTTAGCACAGCACACTGACTTATTGTTCAGCTTTGACCTGCCTCTAGGACAGGGACCTTTCCTCCATGGTGTTCTTTTCTCTAGTCGATCTTATGTTGGAGTTTTTGTGTATTTAAAGACCAATGATATCCAACTAGAGCTTATTTTCTCCGATGCACTACTCATTCGTTTCTCAGCATGAAAGCAAATGTGCCATTCATCATCAGTTATTGCACCTAGATTATAATGGCTATATAATGGAAATACTGATATATATATATATATATATATATATATATATATATATATATATATATATATATATATATCGTCGCTGTCCGATGAAAACCGCGTATGTCCATTTTGCCGATTTTGAGATTTTTCGACGGATAGAATGTCCAGGTTCATTTCCGTATACAGTATGCTTCACATATCTAAATGACCAATGAAAAGTTGTGAAATCATGTCATCTGATTTTCACGTATATCCATTTGGTGTCAAAGCTGTCAATCACGCCGCGTATCTCCCGCCCTGTGGAGGCATCTCGCCGGTCTAAGCGTCTCTGGAAGCTCAGCATTGGATAGCCGAATAACTCTGTGAGGTAAAGTATCAGCAAACGTTTGTTTTTGACAACTGTTCAAGTTTATTATATATTCGCAATATATTCACAACTGTTATTTACCGGTAAATGGTCTAGACGAAGTAATTGTCACTTTTTATTGTGGAGATGTTCACGCACGGGTCTGTTAACTTAAGCAATACTTTTAAGGTAGTCTAATATTTTCCTGACTAATAAATTACTGACACAGTAAAGGGTAGATTTAAATAAAGAATAACAAATTTTAAATAAAGAAAAACGAAATTTAAATAAAGAAAAAAACGAAATTTAAAAAACGAAAAATGAAATTTAAATAAAGAAAAAACGAAATTTAAATAAAGAAAAATGACATTTAAATAAAGAAAAAACGAAAATTAAATAAAGAAAAACCCGAAATTTAAATAAAGAAAAACTAAATTTAAATAAAGAAAAACTAAATTAAGTTAAATTAAAAACGAGATTAATTTAGATTGATAATGGGTAAAAAGGCTAATAGCCTACATGTTGGGTCCGTGTACTTTTTCGTTCATTCATTATTCTATTTCGGAATGAAAGATGAAATGTAAAAAAAAGGGTGCAGCTTGTTTTTTTGTTTTGAAAAAAAAAACAGAAATGGCTGTATTTTTTTGTACATAGCATAGCCTACTTTGTTATGATTTTAGTATCATAATGATTAATAAATGCACGCACAATTATCCGTGAACTTGATTTGAAGCCTTTCAACTTGTGTGTGCAAAATGCAGAATTAAATGAATGTGCAGCAATTTGTACAAATAGAGTCTGTAGGTCTACTATACTGTTAAAAGTATGAAAAGTGAACAGCACGAGTAATAGGATGCACAATTTGAGACGGGTCAAACATGATTTTGACCACTTCATTAAGTTTGGTTTTGTAGAAAACCTTTCTTTAAAGTGAATTTCGTTTTGTATAAATTGTATCTTAATTTTAATAAATTTTTCATCAACCAATTGCCTGGAGTGGATTTAATAAATAAGAAGCAAATATATAGCAGACAATATAATCATGGAGGCGCCCGCGCGGTCACTTGCATTGCACGTTAACTGGAGCGCATCTCATCCTAACTTAACGAAACTCAGTGTATGCCTCACACAGACATGAGAAATACATCAAATACACAAAGCTTGAAAAGTCTTTAAACGAAATAATTCAAAACGAAAAGAAAAAGGCTCTCTGATTATGTATGATTATATGATCATATAGCCTAGCCTATTTTGTGAATTGTTCATTCTTGGCACACATTTTGCTGCCCTTACAAAAGTGCCGCTCTAGGCAATTGCCTAGTTCGCCTATATGGACGCGCCGGCCCAGCAATGAGTGTTGATTCATTGTCCCTTCATAGTTTGCAAGAGACATTTAATAAACTGAGACGTAGGCTATTTAATAAACTGAGCGTAGCCTATTCATCTGTCAATATGAAACGCGACTTGGCCATTCTAATTAATGATCGGAAGAACGCGTATCGACCACCGTTACTGTAAAATATGCACGTATGTCCATTTAAACTCGATTTTGGTCAAATGTGGATTATATCATTACACTGGCAAGAATATGGTTACATTTAAAGATGCCGTACCAAGTATGACAATGCTACGTTCAACTGCTTTTGAAATTACGGTGTTTTTTTCACTTCCTGAAAAGTAACCGTTTTGGACATACGTGAGTTTCATCGGGCAGCGACGATATATATGAAGAGTTCAGATGCAAAAGCCTCTGTGCCATCTGAAATGTTCTTCTAGAATGATCATTTTTATCAAGCTTGTATATTTAAGTTCAGTAATTTCACTTAAATGGCAATGGAAATTCCCGATTAAATGTCATTTAAGTGAAATTGCTGAACTTAAATATACAAGCTTGATAAAAATGATCATTCTAGAAGAAAATTTCAGATGGCACTTAGAGGCTTTTGCATCTGAACTCTTCATATATATATCAGTATTTCCATTATATATATATATAAACAACATCAGCATTTAAAGGTGAACTATGCAGGTTTTTTACCTTAACTGAACAGCTTCGGAGTCATTGGAATGGTTATATTACTTTTTTCGGGTTTAATGGTGGTCGTCTCTCACCCCCCTATCGCCTGTGAGCGTCAGGAAGTATCGCGTGATATCAGGTCTCGCGATGTAACGAATTGCTTTACGGCAAAAAAAAAATCGGCTAAAATTCTGTCATTATTGCGCTCCCTCACGCTGTGCGAACCCGAATGAAAAAGACGTTTTAATGAATGTCCCGTCTGCTTTGATGTCGGTGATCTACTAGCCTCTGGTATCTGAGAGTCGCCAACGAGTTTTTCAACAGTGTTGTCAAATATCTATTCCGAAGCTGTAGGGGGAGCTCTATAGAGAAACCTGCGAGCAAAAAGCGAGAATACAGCGAAGAAATTCCCGAAACTGCATAGCCCTGCTTTAATGACATTTTCTACTATATAAAAAAAATGAAGATCTAAAATGCTGAACACCCATTCAAATAAATAATTTTTGAACTGATTAAGTAACTTGGTTTTTGAACTGTTCACATATACCAACTGGCTAAAATGAGCCCTAAAGAGTGTTTTATCATTTTATTTATTTCAGACTACACTGTTACTTTAGACATAAAATGCTCTTCATTATGTTCAACATTATTTTTTTTTAGAAAGATCCACATGAACTGTCCGAACAAACTGGTCAGCAATGTTTGTGCCGCTTTATATTGACTAAAACCATTCATTCTGTGTGTGAAACTTGTGTCTCAGAAGTGAGCGAGACTGCCTGTGATTTATGGGCTCAGTAAATCTCATCACATCCGAGTTGTTTTAGGTGCTTGGATAGGGTTGAGTGGCATTTGAAAACATCAAACTATTAAAATGTGGCAGGCATTATTTATGCTCCTGTGCCTGGTCCAGAAAGATTGAGAGAGAGTTTTAAAGAGACAGAAAGACGTGAAAAGATACGAAGAGAAGGGCGTTTCACGGGAGAGAGTCTTATCGATTTGAATAAGCCAACCTGTGAGCTAATGGGGTGCGTCATTTTGTTTTCCCCCGTTGTGCTGACAATCCATCACCTGTCCGTCAGTTGGAGAGAAGGGCCGTGTGCCATTGTTTGGGTGATTTATAGAGAGCATCACAGATGGGGCAGTTTGTCATTCACAGGAATCCGACGATCACAGTCTACAACGCTATAGCATCCGGATCCACGCTTTAAGTAGGAAGGATGGAGAGAATGTTGAGCGACAAAGGGAAATTAAGAATGGCGGAAAATAAGCATGCATTGGGAGCTGTAGGCAGAAGATCCACATTACTGTCTCTCCCATCATAGTCTATCCTTTGAAAGCACTTCCTCGACTACATTTGGTTCTTCCAACATCTTCTCAATATAAATCCAGGTAGAGGAGGATGATCCGGTCAGCTGTCACCCTCCATCCATCTAGAAGCTTTCTGAACTCAGTGCCTTGAGCAGAGCTGGTGAGATTGGCTCTGACTCGACCCTCCCTGGACGTCACCACTCAGCACCAGAACATCTCGTCACAGTGACAGCTTCTGTCCTGAGGCCATCTGCCTTCACAGTGGCTACCATGTTCACAAATTTTGCACATCAAGAGAAATCAAATGCATTTATACAATACTATTGTCAAATCAATTACATTTTCATGCTAAAGGCAGCACTTGTTCTTAGTTTTTTTTTTTTTTTTTTTTTTTTTTTGGTAATCTTTTTACATAAAGTAGCCGCAAAAGGTTTGAATGCCTTAGCATTAGACAAAATATCAATGCAAGTCTCATCTGTGCTCTACGACTCCTAGAGATTTTATCAGAACTGATTTTATTTGTATAGCCAATTTCGCCATGACTTTTAAAGGGATATTTCCCCACTGGAAAGATGAATGTGTATTTAAATTGGGTAATTTATGTAGTAGAAATGTGAAATTGTTTTAGAAGTTGGTGCCTTCTAGACTGACGAAAAGCCAGAAAATGTATTTTTGGCTCATGTGGATGAAAGACAACAACTCCCAGAATGCACTTGCATCGCTGCCCTACGAGGACACTCCCAAGCCACGCCTACCGGTTACAGAGGGCAGTATCGGAAGAAATGATACAACAAGGCTACTAGTCGACTCGAAACTGAAAAGACGCTGTTTTATCGTGAGATCCACCTATGGGCGGGTTGAACACATGCGGAACGAGCTCCTCTACTGGCTGTAGTCTCTCGCCTCCGGACAAAAAAGCCTCTGATGACGCAAAATTAAGATTTTTGCGTCATCTGAAGGTTTTTTCCAGACACACAATACAGAAATCTCTCGTCTCAGGGGGACATGAGGGAGGGAAGCACAGTCATTCGAAAATACTACCGGGTTTCTACTGATACAAAGCTTAATGCTAATCGGTGAAGTATCCCTTTAATTCAACAATTACTCATTAGTTGATGCACATTTTTTTAATCATTTGAAACCTAACAAACTTTTTTTTGTGTGTGTGAAATATTTAGCTTAAAGGGTTTTTGTGCTAGCTTTCTTTAAAATAAATCTTGCTTTTATATATATATATATATATATATATATATATATAGTGATATATTCCATCCATGACGCCACATATTCTACAGTACATTCATTAAACAATGACAAAAATATTGGTGTAAATTATATGCACATAACAGCTTTAAACAAAAATTGTGACATAAATGTGAAATGAGAAAATTTAAAAATAGGTGAGACATACAGTAGTCTAAAACAAAATCTCACAACTGTGAATATTTCTTGCAAATCATACATGACACCTATTTCATAATTTGTGTTATTGTTTGTATTTAAAGTTTTCCCCACTTGAACACATGTGACAATTAACAACTCCAATGTCTACATGAGTTAGCAAATGAAGTGATTCTAATTCTGGCAAGATGAACCGAGGCACCAACCAATCCTCGCTAGTTTCCCTGTTTCTGTGTGCTGAGGGCTTCAGCAAGTATATTTAAATCTCCAAACTCAAATGCAAACTCAATGCGAATGCAAATGTTCTCAGGAAGTGCAGTGAGTGATGCGTCCAATTTTTATGCATTTCTCCTCCTGTCAAGCCCCAGGTGAACCAGCGCACACACACATACACAC
Source organism: Leuciscus leuciscus (assembly GCF_965113295.1). Classification (NCBI taxonomy): domain Eukaryota; kingdom Metazoa; phylum Chordata; class Actinopteri; order Cypriniformes; family Leuciscidae; genus Leuciscus; species Leuciscus leuciscus. Next base: position 4,516,788 of record NC_138734.1, read on the forward strand.
ACACTGGCTGGCAGCGCAGAAGGGTGTAAGTGTGGGTGTCTGGAAGAGGTGCCAACAGATGCTACAGCCTCACACATTCAAATCATCCATCTTGTTTTTTATTTTTTTATTTTATTGCCATCTCTCTCACTTCTCCGCGAACCTCCGACACCCTCATCAGGAATCCTTCTCTGAGCTGGGAGCCTTTCACAGCATAGTAACGCACCTGTTTGCTCTTACAGTTTTATCCTGTCAGATTTACTGCCGTTTCGGATGGATCAGGTCCAAGTGAGATGCTGTGCTGCTTCACTGATCAGGAAAGTATTAATGCAGAATATAGTGCATAGAGGCATATAGGACATGCCCAGGATCACCTGAACACGATGAACATATGCTTATATGATATTTCAGTCTACACACTCAGACTGATCAGTGTATCTAGCATGACAAAAAGTCTATTTCAGTTAAATATAAATATAGACAACACAGCTACAGTATATGTAATATCTGCTTTAAGCTTTTGTTGATTATTTTCTTTATGTTACGAAGGATTTTAATGCCAAGTTCAATTCTAAACTGACCTTTAGTGTATGAGAATGAATCAGAAGGGATTTCAACACATCTGTACTAGGCATTCCTGTTTGAAAAATCACCGATGTCCACTAGAGGGCCAGTTGAGAGCGAGTCAGACTAAACCTTCTGAATTGAGAGAAGGGTGACCACTAAAACCGCATTTTCAAACTCACTCTGACATCCCTATCTTGCTCTACGTCAAATATGGTTTGGGTATGTGAGAACTGGGAAATTCCTTGCTTTTTTACGCCTCAATTAGAGTTGTTATAAAAAATAAAAATAAAAACTGGCAGCATGAATCTCAACTAACAGGCATTTCAGCATGAAAAAACATCTCTTGAAACCTGATACCATTTGATTTGAAAGGCGAATTTGGCTTGATACGGTTTCCTTTTACCCCTCACTGACTTGGTATTTACTCACAGGCAGCTATTTAATTAACGGGAGGCAGCCGAGTGCTTGCCAGGCAAATGTGCCGTTCCCTTGAGACTGGGCTCCAAACCTGTCTGGAACTATTTGTCCAGAAACATGTGTTCTGTGTCAGCCTGGCGCATGCCCCGTTAAGCCATTACTGGAGCAGTTTCACAGCCAATGCCAACACCTCCAGCATTGGGGACGGTAACTGACAACAGTGTGTGATAATGGCATTTCTTCTCAGTACCAAAATCCTCCGTAATGTTTAATGTTAAAAAAGTGATGTTAGGTTGATTGCTCTGGGATGAGAGTGTGTATGACTGTTGTGGAACAGACTGAGAGATGAGAAGCGCTCGAGACAGGTGAGAATTGCTCTGTGGGTTGGACGGGTCAGATTGTTTACATGCTCTTCTCGATACTCCCATGAGGCTTTGCGGCGAGACCCAGCTGAGTGTTCCATTAGCGCAGGGCCGCACTGAGACACAGGAGCGCTGATCAAAATAACACTTATTAATCAGGAGAGATCACACACGTTGTCCTTGAAAAAGGGCCTGCTCTCTTGTTCTCGCTTACTCTTCCTTTCTTTTTCTTCCCTCTCCATGTGTCTAATCTGGTGCAATTTTTCATCCAGGTAATTCACCACCTGTCCTCCCTCCAATGCTCCCCGCCTCTCTCTCTCCTGCCCCTTCTATCACACACACACACACGCACACACACAGAGAGAGAGAGAGAGAGAGAGAGAGACTCAGGTGCATGTTCAACTTTTCTCTATTGCTTTGACCTCTTGCCTTCAACTTCTGTACACCATTAGAGAAACCATAACTTCATCATTACCAGTGGGGTTGAATGGGCTGCCCTGATTTTGTACAGAGTTTGCCTTAGGCCAAAATCAGGGGCAAAAAGCTATAAAAGTTCAACTTCACATTAGCTGAGATGGAACACAATAGTGTATCACTGAAATTCAGTTGAAAACCACAATGGAACCACAATGGACCCAGTTTATTTTTTTATTGCACATGCCCGGTCTTGTAGTGTTTGACTGAATGGGTTTCAGTTGCCTTCAACCACCTGTCTCCATTCTGATATGTAACGGCCACTTTTCTCAGTCTAATTTTCGAGAAGCAAAAATTGGTCAGTAAAAAGTAGGGGGAAACTCTTGCATCAGGAGTTGAAAACTGTAAAAAAAAATAATTTTAAAAAATTTGAGAAAACTCAAACACATGAGGCAACAAGCTTTAGAACTTTGAGTAGCCTATACTCAGGGGGAGGGTGGAAGTTGTGTCATAAACTTGATTAAAGTTGATCTGCACTTTCATAACACATAACATAACTTCTATAAACTTGCGTTTGTTCTAAAGGCAATTGCAGGAAAACAAAATTCTGGTACACAATGCCCACTTTTCATAATCCAGTCAATTCCAAGTGCATTAAATCCAGCCCCACACTTCATTTCTTCTTCACAAAATATCATGTTTCACTCAAAAAAAAAAGAAAAGAAAAGAGAGTTGCAAATGACGTTTTACATTGACTTTAATATTCTTATTTAGTATTATGTCATCCAACCAAACATCCAATCAACTTCCTACCTCTACTCCTTTTTCTCCCAACCTGATGATTTATACTTAGGATCTAGGGGGCCAGAGGGATCAGCAGGGAGTGTGCCAGAAGAGCTAGCGATAGCAGCTAATTAGCAGCAGCTGCTGATGGGAGCGTGGTGTGGACGCTGCCAGAGGAGGCTTGACAAAATTGTTATCAAACGCAATTAGAGGAAGACAGGCAGGTTTTTCTGAGACAAAGAACCCCAGGCTAGCTCTGAAAATAGCATATGTGTGAATGTGTGCATACACACCTGTGAAGAGCTTATCTCAGGTAGCCTATATAAACTGTTAGCATATAGAACTTGTGGGTTTTTCCATTTGTTTCGGAAATCTGGCGCGTTTTCGCCCTTAATTTGGTGATTGTCGGCCTGTATGAAAACAGCAACCATAGCATGCTCAGATTCACACCAAAACAATCAGTGCAATAAATGAGGTGGCCTCGGCCCAGTTGAAAATGAACTCCTGAGTGGTAAGTACTTAGTGGTTAGCTTGTGGTGAGAATCAATCCAAACCCACAAGCCAACAAACAAAGCTCTATATAGCAACAGCAAGAAGAACATTTTTGAGAATTAAGATATAAATCTAAAATTATTAATGTTTTTGCAGCACTGACGACAACACAAGCTATGCGAGCATTCGTTTCATACCCACATAATTTTTGCTTTTGTGGAATTGGTTGTCAGACCGCTGATGTGTATGCTGTGTGGAGAGTCATTTACTTTACATGTGTTAAATAATAACTCGCTGACTATTTCTGGACGACTAGTTGACAAATACAAAAGTCATGCAAGTCCAAGTTTTGAGCAGATATCCCCATAAACACATGGATCAGTCGTCCCTGCATTAGCAGATGGCTGAGTAGGAAGGAAGGCCTGGTGCTTAGCCAGCCGTAGACTTATGACCATCCCTAAAACTCTCTAGAACTTTCCACTCTCTCTCAGTCTTACCCCGCTGTGCAGTTACAAAGGATAGTCAGACTGTAACGGTGGAGAAAACTTTAAAGGTGAGAGGAGCAGGAAAGCACAGCAAGGAGTCGGGCCAACTGCTCCGCATGTTTCTCACCTAAGCTCCTTAAAAAGCTCCTTAAAAAGCTGCCAAAGCACTGCTATATTGAATGTAACACTGATGTGAAAGACAAGGTTTAATTTCCAGAAGAGATGTAAGCAAGGGTTGCTGGCTGTTACACCAGCTAACTCCACCATTGATGGCCAGGTGTGAGTTTTGTTTATTTTTGCATGCATGCCTAGCATCTGTGCACGTCACTGGAGTAGGCACACATGCGCCTGCCTTACTGTGGACAACTTGAGTGCGACCATGTGTTCATGTCTATGTGAATGTTGGTGTGTGTGTTTAAGTTTTCACAGGAGCTTGTGCGTCCCAGGTGAGACGGTGGCTGCTGTTGTGGCCCTGTGAGACTGGGTGGGTGTTGCTGGGTCTGGCAGAGGCAGGAGAGTAGCAGCAGATGTGAATTGTCAAGCCTTGTGTTTGGTTCATTAGCTGCTCTTCCACTTGCACCAAACACAGCTGTCACTTGGCCCACAGAGCAGGGGTGTGTGGTTGTGTGTGTGTGTGTGTGTGTGTGCGTCCTGAAAACCTATATATCAACCCACAATAATTAATTTGCATCACTGAACACACAGCCCCACTATTGAATTCCTCTAAACACACATTGTTGGCATTGTTCAATAAACTGTCTTATTGCATAGTCTTGTGAACTGGTCCATATCTTGACCCATAGATCTCTACAGCCCTAGAATTAAACATGGATGAGCGTTGAATTGAATGTACTATATGCATACATACATTGTATTTGGTGTATTTATAATTGTATGTTTCATGAGTATTAATATTAATGCATGAGTATGTTTTTGGTTTCACTAAATTATGTACAATGCTTAGAACATGAATAATCTTTGTATTTTTTAAATGGATTTTTACATTTATTTCCACTAGAATCAAGACAAAAATTCTGATTTGTAAAATATTTTTTTGCGGTGCAATATATACGCCTCTCGTTGAATGGAGACCTTTGGCTTTCTATTGTCTTTGAGTGTTTGAAAATTGTTTGAGAGCAGAAGAGAGAGAGAGAGAGAGAGAGAGAGCTAAAAACCTTTTGGGACGGCGCAAACTCACTGGTGTAAGAATGGAAGCCTGCACTCTAGTGTTGTTAATGAAATCCCTCCTGCCTAATTATGTGAAAAAGCACAATATGTTTGGGATGCGCTCAGCGCAGCTCCTGACAGGCACTAAAGAGCCATCGACAGCTAAAGAGCAACAGCATAAGCACGCAGAGAGAAAGAAAGCAAGTGGGAAAAAAGCAGTCAAAGAGAGGGAGGAAGAATAAGTTATCAGGCCATTTTACTGAAAAGAAAAAAACTGCTACTATACACGCGTCTTAATGAGGCCGCCGCTGTAGAACATAGCTACGTACTCAAGTAGAGGTAGGTCAGTCAGAGCTAAACACTCCAAAACACACAATCAATTCATCTATGTCTAATTACCTTCTCCTCCTAAAAGACTACTTGAATCTCTTACAAGAGGGTAGGTAAGGTAAGTTTATTTCAGATACACCGAAACACACAGAAAGCCTATTATCAGTTACCTTCTAGTGAGAAAATTCACATTCTGAAGAGGAAAATGCATTCTGGTCCTTTTATTGGTCTCGTATCTTTGTGGTGCATACACAGGGTGATCTAACCCGTGAAAAATTTCCTATCAAATGTAGAGAAAAGGAGTGGTAAATTGGAGGGATAAATTGGAGAAATCAAAAACACATCCGAAGGAGAGAGAAAGGTAGATAAGAGGGAAACTACTGTACACAGCATCAATGATCAGGCGGACTTACTGATAGAGGGCTATGCAATTGAAAATATCAAGTTTACACAAAACACTTCACATTGCTCTTGCAATAATGGTTTTCATATGAAGTAGTAATCTGCAGTTCATTAAAATGTGATTAGCCCTGAGTCTGATAGGGGGGCAACGTCCACGGAGGCACGTCGGGGACACCAAAACAATAGTGTTTACCTGTAATGAGACAGTCCCTGAATCCAGTGCAGAGAGAGAGATGAACAAAGAAATATTACGAGTTGTGTGACGTAGCATTCCAGAACGGGGTGAAGAAAAAGGGGGACTGGCAGTGCCAATTGTTGGCATTGGGGCTGGTGCCAGTGCCTGCTTCTGCCAATCGTTCCTCAGTGGCCCTGTGAGGAAAACTCATTGTGCTTCTTTCTGATTATGTTTGTTTACTAGCTTGTTTTTTGGCAATGCTGTCAACACCACAGAATGGTGTATGAAAATATTGTCATTAACATCATCCCAGGTCATCGTCGTGGTGAGGAAAGCGAAGAAAGAGTGAGAAAGGAGAGGTGCAAGAAGAAAGAAAGTGGATGAATAGAAAGAAAATGTTAGTGAACAGTAGCAATTGTATCACTTTTTTTCAAATTACACACCTTGCTGAGCTGACGTGGGAGTGTGCAGAGCTGGGGGTCGGTGCTTGGCCGCGCACTCAGAGAAGGTGCCATGCTCTTTGCTGGCTGCCAGTGAATCTGTTAATTAAGCATGCTAATGGTTGTAATTGCAGCCATTCATGAACCCAGAAGCTGAAGTAAGTGCTAGGTTCATTGTTGGTGGCAGAGTTCAGGCTGACTCAAAATGAAGAGCCTTCGTGTGTTCGGTGTGAGAGGGGTGTGATGTGAGTCACCGGGGGAGCAGCAGAAAAGAAACTGGGACGAGAGAGAGCGGGTAGCAGACTGACTAAAATTATGCTCGCTTCAGGCGCTCAGCAGCTGCTCTTAGGCTGATACCCAGCTGTGTAAAAGTGGCCTGGCCCTGCCAGAGCAGTTAGGACAGAGTACTGTGGTAAATCAAGAGCTTGTGTTGTGGAGGTTACACTACCGCAACTGCCCTCAAATGCTCCCCTCTTACTAGGAGCTGATGCACATGTACATCGCTAAAAACAGCATAATCAATTTTAAGCAACTTAAGAGTATAAGAGTCTTACAAAAATATGTACAGGTCAAAAGTCACCGCAGAATCAAAATGCATCTGGCGGGTGACATTGGTGAAAAAGGTCAATCTGTTATTATTTAAGAATTTGTAAACTTGTGTGCTGGGGTGCTAGAATAGAAGCATCCATTGTCATCACACTGTTTTTTTTGTTTGTTTTTTTTTTTACCAAAATTTTGTTTTTATTTCTTGCCATCACTTATCCACATTCAACAATAAAAAAAAAAAAAGTTTGTTTAAGCGGAGGCTTTGTCATTTTGGTATATTGCATGTTAGATATTCAGACAACAAAATATTATGAGGGCCATGAAAGTTTTGTGAAATGATCAACAATGCTGGCAGTGGCTGACAATTTTTTTGGTGTCAAAATATCACCATGTCACCCAGCACTAAAACGCTCTAAATGTAAAAGGCATTACACATACTGTAACAGTATGACCTTCTGCAAATCTGCTTTGAAATTATGTGTATTGTGAAAAGTGCTTTGCAAATAAATTTTACTGGACTAGTATTTGTCTGGCAAATGTTGCTGAATAGTACAAGACAACCTCGTTGGTGGTGAAGGGTTCTAAGCAAGGAGCTGTCATAGGGAGCTACTGATGTAAGCTCAATAGCTTATCCTTCAAGAGCAGACCTCCTTTAGATGATCCATGTGCCTACAAACCACTGTGTGAGGCGAGACAATCTGATTTTTATGATTCTCTCTTTGTTTTTTAAAGTCTACCTAGTGCCAGATGAGATTTTATCAAAGGTACAACCAATCAGTTTGATTTATTTCTCAAAAACACTGCTTTGATTTGTACAGTGCACCCCTGTAATTGGTCCGGCTGTTTACCCCTGCGTTATTTTCTGTTCATCTTAACAATCTAAGCTTATCGTTTTCTGTTCTGATCATTTGCCTCGTTTGTCTTGGCTGAGGACTTGAGAGCTAATCTATAACGGGCTGTGCCCTGGATCGGATTAATGAGGTATGCGTTATGCTGATGTCGCTATGCCAGGTGCAAAGGTGTGGTCTCTTGCTGAAGACATATGTCAGGCAGTGTGTGTGTGTGTGTGTGTGTGTGTGTGTCTGTGTGTGTGTGTGTGTGTGTGTGAATGCTATTGCCACAAGGGCCTAAGCATTTTCTGTCATTAAGACCTTGATCAGGTAATGCACGGCTTCTGTATCATTTTATATTTTCAAATAAAAGGTCACACTAAAGAGAAGTGAATTGCTAATGTTAGCTTTCTCGTGCCAATTATTTGTGTATATAATGGACATATTATTAAAGGATCATGGATGCAAAAAATGGTGTCTAGTGTGCAGTATGTTGCCCACGACCTTCAAAGATGTCATATTGTGAGAATATTACTGAGTTAGCTTTCACTACTAATGACACTAGTTCATTCTGCTTCAAAAAAGCACTCAAGATTTCCCTCTTCTCTTACAAATACACAACCGTAGAAATCATCAGGATAGGCAGCAGAAGCCTGGTGTGTTTTATTGTGTTGTCCCTCCTCCTGCAGTGCATAAACACCTCAGCCCTGTGAAGTAGCCAAGGGGGAATTAGCCATCGACCTCGTAAATAACTTTCTCACCTCTAGTCAATAAGTAATTTCACGTTACCACACTATCGAACACAGTAATCACTGTGAAAAGTGACTGGAAAGGAGAAAGAGTCTCTGGTTTTGTGGTGTGGACCACTTTCAGCCGCACATGCTTTCACTGACTACACACACATATACACCACTATATTGTGAGTTACGTTGTGAAGAAAGGAGACCTAATCTTGTTGATCTGTCCTGATGGCTGAGAATCTGACAGGTGTGGGTGTTTGTGCGTGTGTGCATGTGGCTGAATGTGGTGCTTTTAAAGATGTCAGATGTTGCTGATTATCTAACCTTTAGTAAGCTCTTCCTGAAACTCGAAGACAGAGAGAGAGAGAGAGAGAGAGAGAGAGAGAGAGAGAGAGAGAGAGAGAGAGAAGGAGATATGTCAAACTGCAGGAGGAAGTGAGAGATGCTTCCAAGACAACAAACGGGAAAGGTGGTGTTCCTGTGACCAGCATCCATGACAGGAGATAAGCATATATTAATTATAAGTGCATCATAGTAAAGGCAACCGTCGGTGGTCACGCAGCTCAGGTGTCAGGTGTAATATATGATTTTTATGTTTCGTTCATATGAGCTTCATTCATCATCCCCTTTCAGATCTGTAAATTAACTCTGGATGTGTGTCTATACACACTCACATACATACAGACTGCAGAGCGGATTTTAAATTATGGGAGTTTGGGGACATGTGTCATCTTGCAATGGTGTGCACTTGAGACAGCCATACAGAAGAATCATGACTTTTCTAGCAGTTTTCTCTTTAAGATCAGTATCTAATATTGAGCGCAAAATTGCTTTTCTAAAGCCTTTCTGACACTAGAAAAAAAGGTGATCACGAACATATTTTTTACAGTAGGTGGACACTGTGGGGAAAGCAGTGCATTAATCTGATCTGTGGGTTGCTGTTTAGCCACAGCTCACTGAGCTTCAGAACTGTACAATAAAATGCAATAAAAGCAGGTTTGTAATGGTTTGGTTGTGTAGCTCCTTTAAAGCGGGCATAAACAGAGTAATGAGTCTAAGAGTTTGTACACTTCCTCCTCTTAGGGATTCATGTGGCAGATCTATCCTTGAAATAATTAGTCCCCGACACATGTCGATAGGTTAGTGTGCATCTCTTAAAGCCCTCATCATTCTACATACTCTTCCTGTCCGAGCTTCTAATGCCCATTGAGACCAGACTTACATCACCTACACCTCAGTCTCACAATATAAAGCTGAGGTGAGACCAAAATGAGAGGTGTGATCGACTCTCCTGTCTTCCAATCAGCCTCTTGAGTCCTCAGACTGACTTCATGAGCAGTTCAATATTGTCACTTGGCACAACGCTGCTGTCCAGGGGTCTCAGGAATGAGGGTGAGAAAATGGGGATAGCAAATTCGTTCTATACACTTCTTCACATTTTTACCTCTCCAGACAAATTCCCTTGGCCATTTGGTCCCCAACAGAGGACAGACGGCAAAGCTATTCAGCGCCGCTTCTTCCATAGTTTAGTTCCAAACCTGTTCTTACACGCCTGCATGCGGTTTGCAAGAATCTCTGAAGAAGAAAAAAGAGGTCCATAATACAATATGTTAGCATCTCAATGGCTCAGCTGGTGTATAGCATCCCGGGCTGAAGGCATGGGAACAACCTGGACGGTTGCAAACATGGACATACACATGCCAATGGTCAATTTACTGTCTACAGCCGTATGCTCCATTCTTTGGATTGTGAGAGAAACCAGAGGAAACCCACACCAAAACATGGAGATCGTGCAAACTCCACACAGCCGTGACTCAAACTGGGGACTTTCCAAATGTTATGCGACAGTGCTACACCCGTGCCATCTTCAGTGGTTCTCAACCCTGGTCCTGGCGCTTGGTCTCAAGCTCTTAGGAAGAGTAAATCTACAATAACAGCAATGTTAGGCTATCTTTTATCCAGCTTGGTGTCTCTATTTCTCGTTCTTCTGTCTCTCAGTAATGATGAAGAAGCAATATTGATGAAAAGCGATAACGATCCACTCTGGGACTACACAAACACGCCTGCACATCCGATGCCATCAACAGCTCTCTCACATGCGCACCTCACCATTAATGCTAACGCTCACGCCTACGTTAGTGAACACACTCTAACACAAACATATGTACAGGCACACTGTGTCCAGAGACATAATAAATTGCATTCAGCTGCTCGCTACAGAACGGCGCTAAGGGGGTATTTTTTAAGCAACGAGGAATAGAGATAGCGATAGAGGAAGTGAAAGAAAGTGTGAGTGAGAAAGAGAACACACAAAGGCAGACTGCTTGAAAGCCCATTAGAGAAGGAAAAACACAAAAGGCTAGGAATAGCAGACAGGTTCCATTTTAGCCCGCTGCTCCTTGCGGCCTGCTCATTAAGGGCCCTGCGGGCAAAGGGTTTCGCAGACAAGTATCAGACAAGGTGAAAAGAACCGGGCCTTAGCTACACAGCGGTAGGCCCTTCAAAAGTGAAGGGAGAAGCCATTAGTCTTCCCACAACCCTGGCTGTGAAGTGAGCCTAACTGAAGCTGAAAGGCCCGTCACACTTTTAGACCTGAGCAACAAGCACAGGTGGTCACAACAAGCCGTCGGCTTTTGATAGGTCAGAGACAGAGGCCTGTCATAGCGCATGGGTGTTGTGTCCTTAAAACGAGGGACTGTCCAATCTGTTGCTATTTGCTTGCGTGCACATTCCTATCTCTCTCTCTCTCTCTCTCTCTCTCTCTCTCTCTCTCTCTCTCTCTCTCTCTCTCTCTCTCTCTCTCAGCCTTGTGGTAGCTCGTTTGTCAAGAAAGCGTGCTTGCAAATGAAACCTGGCAGCCTTTCATTTTGATAGATGTGTGAACACAGGACAGTTGAATGTGTATCTGTGTGTCTGTTGGCAAGCACTCTGCTTCCGTAGAGTGTTACCATGATAAACACTGTGGTAAAATCATTGACCTCTTGTAGCTTTGCATGTATTCTATGAAAGCAGCAAGCCTTCTGACACAAACGCACAGAAATGGAAAAGACAGAAGCAGTATGCTAAGACATCAATGTTCAATGAATAGTTTAACTGTAGGCTGTTCATGGCTGCCAAGCTATGTAGCAACTTAGCGCATTAATATAAAATGTATAGTCACGGGTGTGCATTTATCATTTATAATGTTGTTGCTGTCGTTTAGTATTTTTGCCAGAGTCTCTTATTGTTCAATTTGCACAATATAATTGTTTGTTAATGGCAATTAAATGAGCAAGAGGCAGAGTTTGAAAAAAAAAAAAAACTAAGAAAGAAAGAAAAAGAAAGGTGATGGCATGCACTTTGAAGCCAGCACAACTGTAAGCAGGGCCGTAGCTAGAGGGTTCGGGGCCCCCTGAAAAATATTGATGTGGGCCCCCACCACCCTCCACCAATATCATATACTGTACAAAAGATGAGCATGGAGGCCCACATATAACAGCAGATGTTTTTGTAAAGCCTTTATTTTAAAAGTTAAATGTTAACTTAATGTATATAAAAATTACAACTAATAAAAACTAACAAAAAGCAAGATATTGTTAAATAATAATAAAACCAATTTTATTTTATTTTATCATCAGTCTGTTATAATTCATAAATCAAAAAGTAAACATTTTAAAAATAAAATCATGCATTGTCTTATTTTTTTTATTTTTATAAATATAATATGGAACTGGTAATATTATTAAATAAAGCTAATAAATGTATTCATCCAAGTGCAGTGTGTTGTATTCATGTTTTCTTGATGTAATAAATACATCATCAGCCGGCAGGTCAGGTGCATAATGCAATGCGTCGTGACTAGTGTCAACTCTATTTACAATACTGTAAAAAAAAACAGTATTTTGACCACGTAATCATTCGGTCGACTGTGGTGCGCACCGATAATGAAGAGTGACAGAACCCGGCAGGCTGTAGACGGTAGTTTTCTTATTCCCAGCGAAATAACAATACAACCTGTCTTTAAGAACTTATTGATCGACTGGGATTCATCAACTCTCCTGGCCTCCCTCTCCTTCTTTTCATGGCGTTTCTGATACCCTGATTTATGTTTTCTTTTCCCCAACATTTTGTCAGTCAGTCAATCTCCTGCTCCTCCACCAAGTTCATCATTAACTTCAGGCACTGCCGCCTCAACTCTGATTGGCTCTGTTCACGAGCTGGGGTGGGACTTACAATTTTATTTGGTCGATGTTTGTCGCTGACTGAATAATTAATAAATACTTTAGATCGGACTAAACCATTTTTAGGGAGGTAAGAGAGGCAGATATTTGGAAGAAAAACAAAACAAATTGCATGTTTTTGTGGTTTTCATTTAAATCTCAGGCATACAACTAATATAAATATTAGATTTATTCATACAACAGGGGCCTATATAGTATAACTGCTTGATTTTGTGGGGCCCTCTGGGCAGCGGGGGCCCCTATAATTGTCACCACCTTTCACCTCTCCAGCGACGGCCCTGCTTGCAGTGACTGCATCAGGCAGTCTGTGTGACAGATGTTACAGTCCCCAAATACCTTTGGCTCATTAGTGCATCACAAACAGAAAGCCTGCAAAAGATAACCAGCTTCTTATCACTGCGCACAACACTGACCTTTTCATGGCAGGAGCGTGAGTGCATATGTGTTGCAAAATAGAAAGAAAGAAAGAAAAATATACAGTACAGAGAGAGAGAGAGAGAGAGAGAGAGAGAGAGAGAGAGAGAGAGAGAGAGAGAGAGAGAGGAATGTGCACGCAAGCAAATAGCAACAGATTGGACAGTCCCTCGTAGAGAGAGCACTAAGATTTCTTTACATTTTCTGAAGCGAACGTGTGTTTGTTCATGCATATCACTCCACCATGAAAACTAGGGAAGATTGGTAGTTACCAGAGTGCTGTGTGGTTTCTAACATATCTCGACTGCTTTATTTGCAATATCGTGTGGTTGCTAAGGTGTTCACTGGCTTGCAATTATTTGATTATATAGTCCCTAGATTGGGTCATGCCCCTACTTCTATGTCATTATACTGTATATAATAATGCCCACCAGACTTATTAAATAGTTAGTGCTCAGAAAAGAAACAGCACGTCTCCTTATCAAGCGTAGGTTTGAGGTATCATTAATATATGTAGCACAAAGGGTACAGCACAAGTTATGCTAAGTTTAGTACTTATGGTTAATGATTTCTCCTGATGAACTCCTTAACCTCAAGATGCAGTCAATATGCTAAATGTAGGTGCATATAATGCTTTTTTTTTTTTTTTACATTTGAAATGCTACACTGAATTAATGTGCATGAGGTTACATTGTGAATGTAAGACACTGTCGGCAAACCTCCACTGAACATTGCTGTTAAACTGAAAGCTCCCAAGGGTATCCGGAGAATAGGTTCTGAGGTGAAAAAAAAGAAGCTTTTTTGCAGAAAGGTTTCTACAAAGATAAAAACTAGGTGGGGAACATAACAGCCCTGGACTAATTTACCATACACACACGGAAACTCTGTTAACCACCATGACTAATTAATGCTTGGTGGGAAGAACCATAGACAGTAAAAGAAATGGACACAGCGACCCCATTGGATTAAACAGAGAAAAGTGAAGTCAATTAGAAGCTCTCACTTCCTGATGGCTGAGCGTACTGAAGATCTCACTTCCTGATGGCTGAGCGTACTGAAGCTCTCACTTCCTGATGGTCGAGCGTACTGAAGCTCTCACTTCCTGATGGCTGAGCGTACTGAAGCTCTCACTTCCTGATGGCTGAGCGTACTGAAGCTCTCACTTCCTGATGGCTGAGCGTACTGAAGCTCTCACTTCCTGATGGCTGAGCGTACTGAAGCTCTCACTTCCTGATGGTCGAGCATACTGAAGCTCTCACTTCCTGATGGCTGAGCGTACTGAAGCTCTCACTTCCTGATGGCTGAGCGTACTGAAGCTCTCACTTCCTGATGGCTGAGCGTACTGAAGCTCTCACTTCCTGATGGCTGAGCGTACTGAAGCTCTCACTTCCTGATGGCTGAGCGTACTGAAGCTCTCACTTCCTGATGGTCGAGCGTACTGAAGCTCTCACTTCCTGATGGTCGAGCGTACTGAAGCTCTCACTTCCTGATGGCTGAGCGTACTGAAGCTCTCACTTCCTGATGGCTGAGCGTACTGAAGCTCTCACTTCCTGATGGCTGAGCGTACTGAAGCTCTCACTTCCTGATGGTCGAGCGTACTGAAGCTCTCACTTCCTGATGGCTGAGCGTACTGAAGCTCTCACTTCCTGATGGTCGAGCGTACTGAAGCTCTCACTTCCTGATGGCTGAGCGTACTGAAGCTCTCACTTCCTGATGGTCGAGCGTACTGAAGCTCTCACTTCCTGATGGCTGAGCGTACTGAAGCTCTCACTTCCTGATGGCTGAGCGTACTGAAGCTCTCACTTCCTGATGGTCGAGCGTACTGAAGCTCTCACTTCCTGATGGCTGAGCGTACTGAAGCTCTCACTTCCTGATGGCTGAGCGTACTGAAGCTCTCACTTCCTGATGGCTGAGCGTACTGAAGCTCTCACTTACTGATGGCTGAGCGTACTGAAGCTCTCACTTCCTGATGGCTGAGCGTACTGAAGCTCTCACTTCCTGATGGCTGAGCGTACTGAAGCTCTCACTTCCTGATGGTCGAGCGTACTGAAGCTCTCACTTCCTGATGGTCGAGCGTACTGAAGCTCTCACTTCCTGATGGTCGAGCGTACTGAAGCTCTCACTTCCTGATGGCTGAGCGTACTGAAGCTCTCACTTCCTGATGGTCGAGCGTACTGCGCAGACTCAAACTGAGCTCGACGACGTAGATGTGACGTGAGCAACCCGTCTGTCTTCTAGTAGCTGTGCCGAGAGAAATCTGAATCATTCCCTTCCGAAACTTGCAGAGACGGAGAGTGTGAGTAGGAGGTGTCCATGAGCTGGAGCAGGAGACACTTTTGCTAAGTATTTGGATTAATTATTTCGTCATTTTGCCTCCACGTTCCCCCGATTGCCCGCGAGCTTCTCCTCCTGTCCATACGGTAATCTCTCTACTGTGCGACAGAGAGTCGTGTGGTTATGACACAATCGTTAGCCTATTTTTACAAAAACTGCTTCTACGGGGGCCATAACGTAAGATACAAGGTAATGGAGCCTTTTATACATTTTCGTGTTTCTTTAGAAATAAATAATGGACAAATGGAGTCTTTAAACACCTCGGATGTAAAGTTATTCGGTGTCAAAGTGACGCCAAAATGAATGGGAATCAATGGAATGCTAACAGCGGGGGATGGTCCGCTAATCAATGGCGGCGCCCTGGGAAGCTTAATTTTTTTACGAAACATTGGCCCCCTGAGAAGAACGACTGCATTCAGGTACTGGAGTGACTACGGTGACAGGGAGGGGACATGTTCGATTCACTTAGTTTTGTCGTGGCCACAACATATAAACTCGTGGGAATGTGATATTAAGTCGTGGGAACGTTATAATATCTCGTGGGCACGAGATCGTGTGTTGAGGGAACGACATCCGTTTCTCGTGGATACGAGTTTTATAACATGTGGGAACCGAATCTTCACACGCGACACCTTTTACCCCGGTCATAATTTACTTTATTATTTGTTAATTTAAGTTTCTCATAATTAGTTTTTGTTTATTGCCTTAAACAGGACTTTATTCGTGACCCGAGTATTTCATTCAAGCCAGCAAATTTCCGACGAAAAAGCCCATTCAACTTAAACGTACACTATGTAATTTTGTAAAAAAAAATTCGCCGCTAGGGGTCGCTAACCTCTACAATAACAAATTTTATTCAAATTTTTATCATGACTGTGATATGAAGCAGGTCGGCATTGCTAAGAGACAGCTATCAGCTCCTCCCGCGGATATAAAAGGAATATGGACATTTCATTCTACCGAACGTGTATAATTACTACTCACAGGTCAGTTTATTAGACAAATTAAACTTGTGAGGCAGTGCTGTTTCACTTGGTCTAACATTACACTATCACACTAAACTGCATTTGAATGTGTTGAAATGTATGTGTTAGTTTGTCTGTATGAGACTAGCAGTGAGGTAGATCAACATTAGAATAACATACAGATCATATTCTAACATTGTATCATTGTTGAACTATATAACATTGATTCGTTTTATGTAAATGTGCTCACCTGTTTAATAAAGTACATGTAGGAGCGGTCGAAGTCTCGGACGTGGAGATATCGGCATCTCGAAAAGACCGCGCTGATATTGATTCTCGTTTTAGTTCTCCTTTTTTATCCAAAGTCTGCTTGCCATGGTCCATAATGTTTGAATGAAACAACAACAGCGTGCAGATAGACATTACGAACTACACAGTTGTCCACGTCTGTCGCCTTGGTTACTATCAGAGGGCTCTGGTTGCTATGGCAGTACGAGCGGAAACCAGGGAGAATGCGGAATTGACGCCATTGACGGGCGACAAAACGGAAATAAAGAAATGGTATGTGTCTTCGAATTAAATTACAAATTCCTCCTGGTTTGAAAGTTGTTGGAAACAGTCGGGATAATGTAAGAAATATATAACATAGATATAGAGATTTTTGCTATTTTTAAAGCAAAAAAGTTGCATATTGTACCTTTAAGAATGCGCTTCAGGTGTCTTTCACTTATAACGTACCCATGTCTTAATGCCAGAGAGCACACTATATATTTATATGACATTCCTAATTCAAAGTAAAATGTAATTTCATCAGTCATCTCCATCTCCGACTGCTGTATATGGTTACAGTATTGACCGGTGTGGTTCCCTCAACATAACTACGAGAAATACATAACTACGTGGCCACGAGAAACATGTCGTTCTCTCAAAATAGGTTTCAGAACCTGACGATGCATGTGTTTGTGCATGCATAATTTGAGGCTTATTTCTGCCCATTATTTTACCTGCACATGAAATTAATCAAATAGACACAAAACAAAGAAAATACAACCATGAGCAAAGCATGTTTTATGTTTCTATTCAGCTGAAATGTCCAATTAGTGGACTGAAAACAGGTGTAGCGCTTTCCATTAGTGCAGCACTGTCAGCGATGTGTCCGCAGCCTTCAAAGAATATCCACAACCACATCCCCATCCATCTCTTTTGTCACCAAGTCTGTATTTTCTGTCTTTCTTTTGCTTTTCTTGTCTATGTAAGTTTTATTGACTGAATGGAGCTGAGTGACACAAGGAGCAAAATGTGCCTTCAACTACAGGGAAAGATTCCTCATCATACAGATCAGCACTGAGTCACCAATCATTATTTTTTAGATGCCGTTTCTGACAGGATGATGTGCTTACCTGCGGGCACGCTGAGCTGAAATGTAAATGTTCTGCACTATTCTGAACACTGAAAGCCATGGACTTATTGGTAGTGAAACCTATGACTAAGACAAACCAATGTAATATATATACACTACCGTTCAAAAGTTTGGGGTCAGTAAGATTTTTTTATGTTTTTTAAAAGAAGTATCTTCTGCTCACCAAGGCTGCATTTATTTGATTAAAAATACAAACAAAAACAGTAATATTGTGAAATATTATTCCAATTTAAAACTGCTGTTTTCTATGTGAATATACAGTAAAGTGTAATTTATTCCTGTGATCAAAGCTGAATTTTCAGCATCATTACTCCATTCTTCAGTGTCACATGATCCTTCAGAAATCATTCTAATATGATGTTTTGATGCTCAAGAAACATTTATGATTATTATCAATGTTGAAAACAGTTATTTACGTTTTTATTTCATGATGCTATGATGAATAGAAAGTTCAAAAGAACAGCATTTATCTGAAATCTAAAGCTTTTGTAACATTAAACACTACCGTTCAAAAGTTTGGGGTCGGTGAGAATTTTTGGGGGAAATAAATCAAATAAATCAATACTTTTATTCATCAAGGATGAGTTAAACTGATCAAAAGTTACAGTAAAAACATTTATAATGTTAGAAAATATTGTATTTTAAATAAATACTGTTCTTTTGAACTTTCTATTCATCAAAGAACTTTGGAAAAAAATTGTACACAACTGTTTTCAACATTGATAATAATAATGAATGTTTCTTGAGCATCAAATCATCATTAGAATGATTTCTGAAGGATCATGTGACTCTGAAGACTGGAGTAATGATGCTGAAAATTCAGCTTTGATCACAGGAATAAATTACAGTTTAAAATATATTAAAATAGAAAACAGTCATTTTAAATTGTCATAATATTTCACAATATTACTTTTTTATATATAAAATAAATGCAGCCTTGGTGAGCAGAAGATACTTCTTTAAAAAAAAATCTTACTGACCCCAAACTTTTGAACGGTAGCATATATATATATGCACAAGTTTGTGAAAGAACATAAACTAAACTTAAACTACAATTTAAAAATGCATTACAGTATGAACAAACTTGCAGTAAATTTAGCTTTACCTCATATATTTTTAATAAATGCTTGATAGTATGTTTTAATTAATATCCGAAGTATGATTTATGGCTGTTATTGTATAGAAAAAAGAAAGAAAAAAAAAGCAGGTAAATCTAAAAACATAAAGTAATTACATCAAATACAAGTCTCAGTAAAATGTTGAAATGGCCACACAAATGAAATTACAGTCTGGCTGAGCTGAACCAAACAGCCTTAAATTAAAATTGAATGCTATAAACTTTGTGAACTTTGGTGACAAAATAATAATTCATGCACCATTAGAACTAACTAATGCATAAGCTGATATTAAAAATCAAAATACAAAAAGAAAAACAAAACTAGTGATTTTGAAAACCTTGCTCTGACAACCCCCGCAGACCCCAGACATCCACCGTTCCTGAAGTAACTCCACCTCCACAGCAGCCCTGAGGGGTTAATAACTGCCGGTGTGATGATGACTGCCTACATTTCCACTTGTGAAGCGAGCATATAAAGACAAATTGTGGCAGGAAATAAACAAACCCCAACTGGCTGTTGAGGAAGGATCGCTCTGATTACATCTGTAAGTGCATGAAGGGTTTTAAAAGTATAGACCGTAGCTCGCCCGCCCTCTCTCTTTACCCACTTATCCATCAAAATGACAAACGCTAGATTAGTACACAGCATAATGACAAATCAGACTGAAAAAAAACTGAGACTGAGTTTCAAGAGCTTGGCCACATTTCCCTCATGACATAGCTTTGTTTCAGTTCTAGGGCCAAGGGGCATTTTATAAATATAGTTGATGAGAGCCATTAACTGGGGCCCACAGGACTTCAGTGGCCCCGGACTGATCGCTTTCAACACACAGAGGAATTTTCTGATAAGAGTGATGTTGTGTGAAGAGCAGATTGCGTAAGTATCCATGTTTTATGGAGTGGTGCTGCCCTAGTTGTTCCTATGGTAATTGAAAATGGTATCAGGAAACAGACCCATTCTTTGTGAGTCACTTTAATTTATCCAGAGGGGAAGAAAAGGGTCTGCGCAGCGCAACTACACTTGTGTATATTGAGGTCATGACACTGGAATGGAACCTGCAAGAGAAATGCCCAAACAGAGTAAATCATAAAGCCTTCAGAATGTTCTCCACAACACCTCAGGGCATTATGGAACTGGGACAATCGAAGATCGACTCAATCAATAAACGCAGATCTGTGACTGGGATAAATCAGTATGCTTGAAATTAGGTTGCTTTACCAAGAACCAACTGGTTCTGCCACTATTAGTTGATGCATGCATGTTTACACAACAATGATGTACTAAAAACGGAAAAGTTTTACCTTTGCTTTTTTCGCGCACAGACGACAATGTTGTCAAAACAATCCCTGTTCACTAAAATCACTGTATTCTGCTGCCAGACCAGTAGATGGCGATGTCACTTTGTAAAGAAACATTACACTCCTATAGACGGAACAAGTAATATGCATGCGTATGACAAGACCCTTTGCATTTTTGTTGTTTACACGGAGACGATAACAATATCGTTTTCAGTATCGCACCCCAAAACGCCATTGTCGTGTAAATGAACGGGCAAAACGGGCAAGTTTTCTGTTTTTAGTTGAAAATGGCGTCATTTAAACGACCCCTTAGTCTGTCATCTAGTCACTTATTATATCTGGTGAAAACAGGAGAGAAATTTATTTGTATGAAAATGTATTTGCGGGCAAAAATAATTAGAATTGTGAAAAAGCACAAAACACATTATTAATGAACCATGGTGCAGTTTAAATGGAGCATTCATGTTCAAGTAAAAAATCATACAAACTACCCTGAAAACAGCCAAGTATGATCCAATGGCTGACTGAAACTATACGCAACTTTTTTTGCACCATTTATGACACTGAAAGCAGCATGAATCTGTTGGTGGAGACACACAAGCTTTTGTATCTCAGTTGCATGGACATTCTTTCTTTGAACAGCAAAGCCCACTAATGCTGCGCAGCACTGACTAGTCGACTAGAAAAAAATATAGTGTCACAGCCTATCAAATCCTGGGTCTAATATGTTCTTTGGTCATATTAGTACAAGCTGCATCTTAATAAAATTTCAGAGACGCATAAAGCGTCACTTCGAGTCATTGAGCATTTCACACCTACTCGAGAGATGGGATGAAACACTGCTTTTGAATTGTGTTTTTGCCTCATCTAAAATAGAGAGTACATAAGAAGGAGAAAGAGAGGACTACATTTGTCCCAGAGATGAAGGGTCCTTGAGTGTGCCTGAAAGCACTAAAGAAGGCATGTAAAAAAAAAAAGAAAAAAAGAAGAATATTCTTCAAAGATGTTGGATTTTCTTTAGTAAGTGAAAAATACATGAGCAGAGGCCAGTGAATCAAGACTTTGTACCACATACATATGAGGCAGACTGTCTGAGCAGCTCTGCCTAAATAAAGGTTATTTCACCTCTGCTCATTTGATCTGTTTCAAAATAGATGAGGACTGTTTGTGCGTGCATCCATGTTGTGGTGTCGCACGGAAGAACGTGCTCCTGCTTTCTCCTTCAGCAACGGCAGCTTGTGAGAATAGCAGACGGTAGCGTGTGTCTTGTGCTCGCGGCTGTAGCATTATTACCCAGGGTGCCACAGCACAAGGATTAGTCAGGGAGGGGCGTCACTTTAAAGCTCCGCTAATGAGTTGAATCTTCTTAATGTGTTCTCCCCCTTAATTCCAGTCTGGATAAGTGAGGCTTTTACTCAGCTGTGCTCACACATTAACGAAGCGTCTCGGTGTGACTTCTGTCTAAAAAATGTTCCTTAATTATGAAGCTTTTGACTCCAGGAATAAAGCTTACCTTGAAAGGTGTTGTTGGAAAATGTAGCTGTTTTGCTAAAGGGATCTAGGTTTGGCTGGTTATCATGGCCTAGTTAGCCCCTGCTGTTATATGTTGCATCTACACCATCTGGAAACTAAAATAATGTTTATCCATAGAGTGCAGGAGGAATGCTTTAATTTTGCTGGCCAAATCCCAGAAGCGAGTTAGCATTCTTGCACTTCCGGATCCATCGGTTTGAGGTCAGTGGGTGTTTTGAATGGGGTTTTTGGTTAAATACCTGAAATAGAATCTGTGGTGAAGACACTTTCACATTTTGTTCTACAACATAAAATGCACTTTTACTTGCATTGAAAGATGTGGCTGCCAAGTCACTTATTTTCTGCAATAATCAAAGCCAACAGAGAAAGCCAATAGAAAAATCCCATTGGGTTTTTGTCAAGAGAACCAAAAATATGCCATCACTGCATCGCTCTATTGACAAACAGTTGCCTAGTACGCTTTGTTTTGGAAGCAACATCTAAATAATACATATTTCTTCTAGTTTTACCAGTGACCAAATTTTTGAAGTGCCCTTAAAAGCATGAAACTGACTTACATTTCTCTTTGTCTGCTACCTTTGGCATCACAGATCAGGATAGCGGCTAGTGTTTCTTAGTGAATCATTTCTGATTGGATGAAAGGTGCAGGATACTCCCCTGGCTCTAATTGCTGTTTTTGAGTTGTGGGTTGTCCAACGCATTCTCATCCTAGGGCGTCGCTTTTGACATTTCGTCTACATCCAACGCACATGGCACCTTTTAGCACAGAGCTTTGTTCGGTTATGGGTAGGTTTAGGTCTGGGGTAGGGTTAGGGTTAGACCGCTAGCAGGCGCCTTCTGGCCCATATCTATCTGCGTCTCATATTGACACTAAAGGGTGCCATGTGCGTTGGATGTAGACGAAATGTCAAAAGCGTCAGTATATGACGCCTTGGGATGAGATCGGGCTGGGGTTGTCACAATCAGGTATAATTTCTCAGGACACCTATTTAAGTTATATCTGTCAGCATGCTATTAAAAAAAATCCTTACAGCACACTTAACTAACATGAGAACAACGTGCACTAAATCACAGCACGGCTCTAACAAAGTTATTTGGGGTTCTGGATATGCCCGTCTGGGTTTGCTGAGTGCGTCTCATTGGTCACATGAAGCTGAAACTCTGCACTCCTGCTATTTCTTTCAAGTGCCGTGTATCATTAACGTGAGCAGTCTCAAAAGCAGCGTATTTTTCTATCTATTAGAGAAGAAGAGCTGGCACAGCTGCAGAGGTGCTGACTCCTTCTAACTCTCATCCAATGTAGCCTTCAGAGATATCAAACGCAGCAGGCACACACGCGCCAGCACAGACAGAAAGCATATGTGCATAGTGCCCCCTGCCTCTCTATCTCTGCCTGGCGAATGCTCTGGGCAGCAGGCAGAGGGAGGACGGAAGACTGTCAATTAGGGTTAAAAGGCGCAGTGCAGGAGGGTAGGAGCAATGGAGCATGGGTCCAGTCCAGCCGCAGCACCTGATGCCTAATAATGGAAATCGACGTGGCTGCTTTTTCATTCCGCCACTCTGGGCGAGATTCCAGCGCAGCAGAGGAAAGCCAGAGGGAGGATGTCTACAGCTGTAGGCTTTATCTCCATTTGAAGCTTCTTTCAATAAAAACAATGAAATTCACCAAATTATTACTGCTATTATCATTTTAATAATATAGGACTGTTCACACCACTTGACACAAAAATCCGAGGAGAATCGCAGTCATATTAGGAAGACAATAACAAAAAACATGACTCACATTATTTACAAACCTTTAAAGACGACATGAAATTAGCGTGGACCCTATTTGCTTACTTAATGTCACTGGATTCATAAAACAAATTAATTTTATTCTTAGAAAATGCTAGTTTTCATAATCTTTCACCAAACATAATTTACCATGTGGTATATATTAGTACAAGCATCTTTTGGGGCACTTTGCATAAAGTCCTAAGACTAGTCTTACAAGTTAGTCATCACTTTTTTTTTTCACAAGTCAGTTACATAAAAACTAATTTGATTCTAAAAGATAAGACTGATTTGACTAACCGCTAGTTGGTTGTACTAGTGCTTAAGACACAGTCTTAACATAATGGCCATGTTTTTGCAACTGGCCCCAGGACAGAGGTGGGTAATGTGCTGCATTACTCTAATGTTGAGTCTCAGTCTCGGCAGTTGGAGAGCTGTGTTTGACGGGCAAACACATTCTCCTTATTGTACTCAGCACTTCTCACCTTAGCAAATAGAGATAGAAAGGTAGAGCAGGGAACATGTGCCAATTTTAACAGGCTTATTTGTCCATTCGTGACTGGGGTCTGTGTTTATTGAGATAGGCGGACATCTGAGCCTCTTAGTCAAACAGATAATATTGCTTCTCTCCACATGGACCTGGTCAGAGACATTTAGAGAGACAGACTAAGAATTTGGGCACCATGTCATTCGGCTGCTGTCATGCTATTTCTATATTTCTGCCTTTGACGTCACTGGTGAGGACACAGACAGTCTGTGCTTAAGGGTTTGAGACTGTGTTCGTTCTGTACTGGAATGATGTCATTTCCCTGCGGCTTTGGAGTTATTAGTCACATTTACAGCCCAGCTGATCAAACAGTCTCATGCGCAAAATAAATTGGATACTGATGGATGGATAAATGGATGGATGGATGGATCTGACACAGCGTCACTCTATACCTGATACAGGACACTCAAAAACACACATTAAATGGATGACAATAGCAACAAAAGCAAACATAACCATCTAAGCTTCCATACCATTCCATTCCAAGAAGATTTTTTTGATTTTACTGTGCATTTTAAAAGGTAGCAGGTACCACGGTAGCTATATTAATTCATATATGATAATTAAGTAACACATAATCATATTCCTCTCAGCAAAGAGCAAAGGTTTCCCCTAGCTCCAATAAACATCTATGAGAATATTATGTAATAAATGTGCGCATTAATTCTATGATAATCAGGCGCCCATTTTCCCAAGGTTATATCCATGCCCTGTCTTCTTAGCTGCTGCAATTCTAATTGCTGCGGCTGCGGCGCACACGTTGGGCTCGGGGGACCGGTAGCTGATCCGGTAATGGGGACAGACGACTGTGTTCTCTGTGTGTCCAATGGCGCAATGAGAGATTCCGAAACGCTTCTTCACACCTCCATGATTCATCCCCTGCAGTGCCTATATATTTGTTTGTGTGCGGCGTGGACAATCAGCAGGTCCAGACAGAATCCATGGACTCTTTCCAGATTTTCCGCACTGATTTTGGAGGAAAATCTGTGCGATTCTGCCGAATGGATTTAAACATGAAGTCTATGTAATTTGGCCTGTAATGCAGATTAATTTTCCTCGCATCGGGTTGAACAGGAGGAAACGGGAAGACAGGAAATACTGTCAAATGGAGCCTGACTGCCAAATGCACAGCAGTCTGTTAAACTCACATCCCTCAACTGATCTGACAATCAGCACGGTGGATTCAGAGCATTAACGATAAATAACAAGCCATAGAGCAATTAAAGAACAATGGCATTTAAAGTAATGACATGCTCTTGGTCTAATTAAACACATAGTTAATTAACATTATGTCATTATCCATGGAACATTTGCATAAGTTTCAGAGGTTCAGCTGTGTGTGATGTTGTTTCGTACAGCCTATCTCTATTTAATCTAATCTTTTATTTTTATACTGTATGTATGGGTGCGAATATAGTAGTATGTATACAGTATGTATATACTTGGTTATCTTTCATTCATTCGATTAATTCGATTATAGTCAATATTTAATGTGGAACACCTTAATTAATATATCTGTGCGTGCCATTTAGGGTCAAATTAATCTATTAAGTACGCAAATGCAATTAAATAAAATGTAATATTTGTCTTTCGAATTGGTTGTGCGTCAATGCTGGAAAATAGCACCAAAGGTACACCACTGTACTTAATCTACCCCTAAAGTGTGTATGTTTGTACCTAAAGATACAGTAATATTTCCTAAATGGTACAAATTAGTAGCTTTGGAAGATGTTTTCCCAGTGACAAGTTGCTCTTGTAAATGTACTATTGCAGACAGTGTAGAATGAGAAAGGACTGAAGACAAGGAATAGTGTAACGCAGAAAGGTAATTAAAGCAGCGGTTCATCCATGATTGGTTGCGGATGTGTAATGTGTTAATGGGAATACCCCAGTGTGTGTTTGTGAGTGTAACTGGCTGACTGGATGATGGTAATGCAACAGGGCAGAGTTGGCACTCCTCTGTCCAAACACATCCATCACATCCCATCATCCTGACACCACAACCTGCCAGCATCCTTTTCCTGTTCTTCGAAGGAGGCCACACACACACACACACACACACACACACACACACACACACACACACACACACACACACACACACACACACACACACACACTGTTGCTTACAATTCAAGAGCTCATAAATATCTACCATTGTAAAAGCAATTTACCTTCTGTGTAGTATATTTGTTTTGTATGATCAATAGTACCTGATCAATTTTTCCTTGAATAAAAATGATTCCTGCACAAACAACTTGGCCAAAATCACAAGATGCATCGAACCTGAATCCATTGCAGCCTGAAGCCCCAATAAAGAAAACCCGAAAAAGTTTATTTATGCTTTAGTTTGTTCTTGTTGATATGGTTGAAATCAAATAGCCAGTGCACTAATGTCATTCGCATCTCTGAACACAATTTCGTAGATGAATTCAACCGTGAGTATGCGCTGTAAACAACCATGGGAAAAACATCACAGATATGAAGAAAAAGAAATGAGGGGTTCAAGTAGAAACCAATGTGTTTGCGCTTTCCCAACCCATTTGGACTTGATATATGTAGATATGAGCCCAGGGCTCCATTTGTGTTGTTCTAGCGTTCTGTTTACACATGCAATCCTTGCGGAGACAAACTTTGTGTTTGGACATCAAAGATTTAAGCATAACTTTGTGTTGGGGCTTGTATTTTCCCAGTGAACAGTAATCTTAGTGAAGAAAGACATCTTTATAATTCATAATATTTTACTCGCTGTATTTAGTCTCCAATGCATTGTAGTCTGTGTTAACCTGAATAATTTTGTTAGACTTACCCTCTCAGTTCTCACAGCCTCCCAGAAATACACACCTGACCGTCTGTCTAAAGACTGCTTTATGGAATTATGATGGATAATAAGAAATATGCACTACTAGAGAAATGAGAAGAAACTCTATGATAAACAATGGTCGCCATCTCGTACTGCACGTAGATGCAAAATCACAACATGCAATGATTTTGTTTGTGTAGAGTCTTGGTATAACACTTTATAAGACTCCAAATCATATTGTTTAATTTTTGTGTGGAATCACAGTGTACTGAAGGACAAACAATACATTGTATTGCTGTGTTTGGTTCGTTTAGACCACTTTAATAATAAGTGGCTATAAAGGAAATTTAAAAAAAAAGGGCTGAGAAGAAAAACAAAAGCAAACTGTTTTGTGTGTGTCTGCTAACACACACACACACACACACACACACACACACACACACACACACACACACACACAAAAAAAAGAACCTGAGGGGAGAACCTACATATGAGAGAAACACAACAATAGATCAATAGTGACTCATGCTAAGGGGTAAATGTTGCCGTCCCATGGGAAGCAGGCCTAGCATACTGGGCAGGGGTGGACTAACTGTTCAACAGTTCCTCTACACAGCGGAAGCCCGGAAACAGCGCCAAGTCGTCAGTGGGGAGTTTTTAATTGTCGAGATAAACATCCGAATAGCTTTAGCTTTAAACTTTTAATGGCACCAACCCTGGTGCTTCTCGTTTCTGTAAAAACAAAACACACAAAGGAATTTTTTTATTTTTTTTTATTGTTTTATTTTTTTTACCTCAGGCTTGATTTACCTCATAGTCTAAGAAAGGAAGGGAAATAAGGTTGTAGCTCTGCATGAATACATTAACTTATGTATGAGTGTCTTCACTTTTCTCTGCTCTCTGCAGGTCAGAATCTGTATTCATAAATATAGAGTTAGAGAAAGAGAACTTCAGCGGAGGACTCATCTTCTTTCATTAAGAGCGTGGTGACCCTCTCTCAGGGGAACCTCTGCTAACAGCAAATGCAGCTTTAGCGTTGACAAGTTGAGGGTTGATTGACAGAGTGTAGAGAACAATTACCCGTTGAGGAATGACAATTATGGCGGCAGGATGGAGGCAGTAAACGCAATGTTATTGGTTTGTTTGTCTTTTTTTTCTTCCCAAATCTCAATCACCTGAGCTTCAGCTTTAATCCTTGTCAAGAACAGGCCCGACAGTTCTTCCCTTTGTTGGTTTCTGAGGTAGGCGGAGTTTATTTGGCCTGTGATTACACGGTATTCAAGGCAGTCTGTGACAGTCTGAAACACCTGCGACAGTTCTTCTGGATTATCTTGTGGGGATGGGAATTGCAAGGCATTTAATGACTTAATGATTCAATACTACAAAGGCTACTTTGACAATTCATTTTGTATATTTGAAAAATAAATATTTGGATATAACAAGTGCAATTACTATAGCACTTTGGCAGTCTATAGTCAAATGATGAGATCATTTTAAATATCAGCAAAACAGAAATCAGAAAAAAAGTTTGCAAAAGATGTTTACATATAGATCTTAAAATGACTTTACTTTTTAGTAACATTGTTTAAATGTGTCTACTTAACTATTGGATTTTTTTTTTTATAAAATAATAATGCATGATATAATACCATTGATTACAACAGTGTGCATGTTTAACCACGGTAACACATTTACATTTACATTTATTCATTTAGCTGACGCTTTTATCCAAAGCGACTTACAATTGCTATATATATCAGAGGTCGCACGCCTCTGGAGCAACTAGGGGTTAAGTGTCTTGCTCAGGGACACATTGGTGTCTCACAGTGGATTCGAACCCGGGTCTCTCACACCAAAGGCATGTGTCTTATCCATTGCGCCACTCCCACTAACACATTGATTTAATTCTCCGAAGTACATAACACATTAACAGTTAATTTCACATTGAACATGATCAAATTAAGGCAGCGGCTGTTTTCACTGTGTAAATAGCATTTAGTAGAATAAATACTTTTAAATAGTGGCAGATATATAGGCCTACTATTTGCACCTTAGTGTTGTTGTACATTAAACGGTATGCAATAATAACATATAGTGTAAATTATTATATTCATTCAAATTAATAAATGGAAGCCGCCATATTGGGACAATAAAGCCCTCCTTAAACCTACACCTACCCCTAATCCTAACCGAATAACACTTTACTATTAAACACACGTTAGACACTTTATTTCCACTTTTCAAATATTTCCTTTCCGATCTGATATGTGATGTGAAAAGGGGGCGTGTTCGGGAAAAGGTGGATTCAAATGAAAAAATTAATGCGCCTCACCCCAGACGTCAGTGGGCGGAGTTAGTGTAAATAGACACTCAATAAAAGATGACTTGTAGATTTCAGTAAGAGCTCTGGCTGATTCACGATCGTTTTAGATTTGTTAAAAAGAACTAAATCATACAAGTTTTTTTTTTGTTTTGTTTTTTATCTGGGAGCTGTCAATTTTTGATTCACTAAATATAACCGCATCATAAGAGTCATTTGTTCTGGGATCGGTCTAATAATCACACTGTAGATTTAACGTTGACCGAGAATTAGTAGTGCAACTGTAAGCGTATCAACGTGTCCTGTTCAAATACATTTCTGAATAAGAAATATTTTCAGTTCAGAAGCCTGCTTACTAGATATGCTAATGTCTTCGATATTTCTTGTTTTAGGAAGGATTTTGATGGTTATTATATGCCAGGCCATCCTGGTGTGTCCAATTGTTGCGTGTGGCCTCTCGAAACAGCTGGACAGCAATGTGGCCGCACTCCAAGAGCATAAGATGGCACCAGCAGATGGCCAATTAGACCTCATAATGCCTAATTGTAAATGATGAGACAGGTGTCAAATTAGGCATACCTGCAAATTATTGGGTGTGCTCGGTAAGCATTTTTTTGAACGAGCTCTCAACGGGGAAAGGCTCGGGGTAGTCTTTTCTCTGTCTCTCAGCGAGACTGTAATGTTAATTTTCTCTGAGCTCGAGCGGTTCTGAAGAGGACAGTTTGAGTGGATGGATGGTGCCCGTTCGAGGTTGTGATAACATTCATGACTCACCCAAGGTCTGCGAGGCGCCATGAAGGACACAAGACGTCTCGTCTTCATCACACTCACCTCGTGTCTGTCAGGCTCAGACGCCGGGGTCACTTTCACTTAGTCAGGGACGTTTCGGGCGGTTGTCCTTCCATCTCTACATGTCCCTGTGACACTTTGTCTGAGATACAATTAGACTGGCCTGTACTTCAAGAGTCATCATGTCCTCTCCGATTAATTACAGCAAATCCCTTATCCTCAAAGGGTACACAGCCGTCTTGTGACTCCAGACATAGGTACGAACATGGACGGGACGCACAGTCTGTCATTAAGTTACAGCTGCCCCCTGTCTACCCTTGTCCATCTGACGTCTCCAAGCTCCCCATTCTCTTACAGAAATGGCCAAATTAAGGACAATGGGCTGGTAAATGTCCTGTTCCAGCCGTCTTTTACAATCTGTGACAATGAATATTAAGAATCCACCAGGCACCACGACAACAAGAGTGCACGGCTATATTGTTTTACAATGGCAGCACGCTAACCTCAGTAACCCCATTACTGGCTGTCGGTTGTAAAACAGGCGATTGGATGCATTACGGTTCCACTGCTTCTCCCCGCTACCAATTAGGGCTTTTTGACCCACCGGTTGAGCAATCCGTCACAGTTGTGCCGCTTTTCGACTTCAGCCTCCATGAAATAACAGAGAGAGCGACAGGCCCACCCACCACAGTCAGCTAAAAGAAGCTGGAGAGCTTTACAAATGCGTATTACTCACACAAAGTGGCAAAGGGTGGGAACATAAAAGCTGAACTTTGCAGGAGACTTCTTGGTCTTTTTGGATGGGTGTTAAGCGTCGCCTGCCTACGCAATGTAAACACTGTCTGACTGCTGTGTTATTTTATGTGTGCATGTTTGAAAGTAGCATAGAAAAGATTCGTCTCAATGGTCTAGTTGGGGAAGAAGCGGGGTTTAAGGTGGAATCTTCATGGGAAAAGAGCCTGTATGTACCTTCCAGAGAATTTGGGAACATTCGAGCATGGAAAGGGATGAGCTTTCCTCTCAAGGCCCAGGGATTATTTTAACACCTCTCAGAGGAATAGCCCACGCTGGGACTCACTGGACCTGCTGTTTCCAGCATATGGAGGTAAAATGGTGTCAGAGGTGCAGCAAATGGTCTGTACTCGTTGGAGTATTTGTGCCATAACATTCTGGCTCAGACATTTGCTTCCCCAGACCATAATCAGGGCAGATCAGGTTGGATGGAACAGAGAAAAGGAAATCTGCGGAATATTTCGATAAGGAAATTATCCCAGATTGATACTCTTCAGTTCTATAAAACTTACATTCGTGAAACCAGCACCTACCCAACAGCATACAGAAGCCATTTGTAAAATGTTTACCTGGTGCCATTTGTTTTCCTGATATTCACTATTATATCTTCATAACTAAAAAAATAATAATATGAAAAAAAATGGATTTTGCTGTTATTAAAGTATGTGATTTTCGACTCTGCTCACTTTGGCTCTCTTATGCAAATAGATGAACATTTGCTTGTATGCCTCCTCCCAGGATGCCGAGGGGCAGACATTAGCATCCTTGTCAGTTTCTGGGCATGCTATCATAAAACAGACATTGATAACTATGAATGGAGCTCTGTCTCACGGCCCCCTAAGCTATAACCGGGTTATGAAAACACACTACAGAACATTAAGCCATTATTTTTATTCTTGAATCCAGCGGACTACCTCATTTGAAGCCTAGTCTTTTTCAAGCTTATCTCGAGCATTTCATTAGCATGCCAAACATTGTGGATCTGTGCTGGCCAGGGTTTTCATGCATACATTAATTGTGTGTGTGTGTGTGTGTGTGTGTGTGTGTGTGTGTGTGTGTGTGTGTGTGTGTGTGTGTGTGTGTGTGTGTGTGTGTGTGTGTGTGTGTGTGTGTGTGTGTGTGAGAGAGAGAAAGGGGATGAAGGAGGGTCCAGCAGCAGGAGAGATTGTGGTGTTACCTGTGAGGCAAGCAGATGATGTCACTACGGGAGGCTTTGAGTTAGTTTTTTTGTATGTGTGACACAGATCCTTTTCTACACACATTGACTGATTCATAGCCAAGTATACAAATGAGAAAGAAGAGAGGGAAGGGGTGAATCTGAAGGTGGAAATATGAAAAATGAGCTGCTTTAAAAAAAAGAAAAAAAAAAGAAACATCTAAAGCTGGTAAACATAACTCAATCTTAGATGATGAGAAGAAGAAAAAGTTGGAAAGAAAGTTTCCGTTTAAAAAAAAGCTCTCCTGTCGTCACTCTAGTCAGACTCATTTTTGCGAATCCTTTTTATCCTGTTCTTTTTACTGTGCTTCAATGAATACAAATAAATTAATGAATAAATAAAAACAATGTAATTTAAAATCTATTTTAGAAACATTTTACAATAAATTTGGTAACATTGGCTAATGAGTTATGCATCTTGAATTAAAAATTAACAATATTTTAACCTGGATTTATTGATGCTGTATAGTAAATGTTAAATGAACAGATACATTTAAACATTTTGTATTAATTTTTTTATAGTTGTATAAATGTGCATTACTGAACAAACATGAATTAACAATGAACATTATTACATTTATACATTAACATTAACCTAGATTAATAAATTGCTTTTCATTTTAAGAAAAGTTTAGGAGGTGTTAACAACATATTCTGCATTTACAGCAAACCATACTAAACACAATTGGCCTGAATTCATCCCTATGACAAATAAAGCAAATAAAAATAAAATAAAATAAAATGTCTTCATTTGTGTGTTAATAAAACTGACATATAATTCAACTCAAGTCAGGCATGTCTGAAACTCCTAGTTGTTGACTCTAGATCTGCCTGGACGATAAAGTCCAATTTATGAATGATTTGATCCGATTTTCGGTTAAGTCGATGTGCAAAAATTTTACAAATTGCACATTGCTTCCTCATTCATACACATCCTCAAAGGCTGCGACTGCAGACTCCATCAAGAGGTTAAACAGGCAGAGCCAAATCTGAAGTGTCAATGAGAGGCCCGTGGAAGGAAATTTAATTTGTTTCCCATAAGTCAGGCTTCATTAGCTCTTTGTGACTCTCAGTCCGCTGCATGCAAAAGCAGCCTCGCCGTAAATCAGCAATCTGACCTAATAAAGTGTCCCTCTCCTGAGGGAAAGACACATCTGTGCTCTCTCTCACCTGCGACTTAGAAGGCCAGACTCTAATTGTCTCCCCAGTAATTGGTCAAGACAGGTCAGGTTAGCCAGTTTTGTGTGCAAAAGACTTCACAACCACACATAATAACAGCGCAAGTGTCCTTCTGTAGAGTTATTATTTTCTCCCTGCAAGTCCATCCCATCTATCTATGTTTTCAGCTATTCAGCTGATCTGCATAAGGATGATATGTAGGTGTAGTTTACCACAGATTGATGTGCTTCAGCTCCGTACGGGGCAGATCTCCTCCTGGGCTGTGTGCTGTGTGTTAAATGGTGTGTCACGGTTAGGCGCGATTCTCTTCATTCTCACTCTGCTTCGCCGCTATAGTGGCATGACACCACGCGGGACCCGGCCTCTGGCTCTTGTGTACTTGTGTTGGAGTCAGCACTATACCCTACAGGGTTGAAATGCTTTCTGTAGCCATCCTTTCTTCAATCCACTCGCTCCAGCAATCCCAGAAGGTTATAGACTTGCACCAGCGCTATCTGGTTTAGTAGCTGCCCTTTGTGTGTGTGTCAGTGAGACAGACAGTGAGAAATAGACAAAAGAAAGTGTTCTTTGCTCCATTGCTTGGCTCGAGGAGTGTGGAAAGGCTGCCGTGCGGTTTTCTGGTTGGCTCCATAGTGTGTTCGGGTGCCTGCATAATCACCCCAATGGAGAACAAAAAAAGCATCCAAGTTTTTTTGTTGTTTTTTGTTGTTTTTTTTTACCATAAAAACCAAATGCATTCTCCTTTGAAGTATTGAAACAACGGTCAAAGTTCACCTGAGGTGCATGTATTAGTAAATCCAATATGTGGAGCCCTAAAGTTGGTCCTTACCCTAGACTTCTGGCTCATTTCAGATAGTTGTCAGGTTTATAGATCTGATTGCGTCTTTCTTATGTGTTAGTCTGAGCAAATGGAGATCTGCCTTAATGAGGCCTGGCCGCCTTTAATGCCCTGGGTCATGGCTGACATTTCATCATTTGTGTTTCTAATTACTGATTTACACAGCCACTAATGGCTTCTGAGGATCTATACAGACTATAGTTATGTGTAAATGTGCCCCAGGTTTCCTCTCTACCAACTGTGCTGTCCTTCACTATTTTGTGCAATTATATCTAAATAGTATGAGACTTTGACATTTGATAAATTATTTTCATGATAATGTTAGTGACCCACACTCATGAACGACAATGTAAACTATGCTGAATGAATATAGCCAATCATAACAAGGGTCATTTACATATAACAGTACATTAGAAACAAACACACACACACACACACACACACACACACACACACACACACACACACACACACACACACACACACACACACACACACACACACACACAATAATAATTTAAAGCTAAATTACAGTTTGTGGTGCAAGACAATTTTACAAAAAAAAACAAAAAAAAACAATACTACAAAATTGTTTGGCTGCTGTAGTTCACATAAAAAAAAAATAAAAAAAATAAAAAAAAACTGTCCACAATAACTCACCTTCATGTCGTTCCAAACCTGTATGACTATCTTTCTTCTGCAGAAAATGTATGTTTTTGTGGGTCATATGTGGGTCAATTGAGTATAATATTTCAGTATAATAATTCAATTCAATTCAATGTTTTTTTGTCATTTGATTTCTCCCAAACATCACAACAACTTTTTGTTTTTGTTTTTTTTATTCACATGTAACAGTAGAAAGAAAGTCGTATATTGTAGGTTTGGATTGACATGATAGTCATTAAGTGATGACATCATTTTCATTTTGGGGTGAACTGTCCCTTTAAGTTCTTTTAGTCCCTCTGTCTCACTGCATTGCTCTCTGTATCCTTTGGTCTCTTAGCCTGTTGTTGTCTTTTTTTTCCCAGCATGCTTTATTTATGGAGACTTTTCATTGCTGGCATGATGCCCGAGCAAATTGTCACTTTAGAAGCGCTGACGCGTCTGTGTTGCTCTGTCTCCCGTCTCGACTCCATGTCACTCAAACGCTCCGCCAGCACTGCTGCACCAAACCTTTTAGGAGCCATTTACTTGGAAATAACATAACACAGTCTGGCAGGCAAGAGTCTAAACGTTGTGTCTTTTGCAAATCTCAGAGAATTATGCTGGGGAATTATACTTCGATGTAAACTTAACAAATTGAAACCATTGATTGCAAATGACACAGAAATGAACAAATTCATTTAGTCAATTTGTAGCAGTTTGCTGCAGGCTGAGAGCTTGAGATTGTGGGTATAAATTCAAATTTCCTATTAAGCGCATCCCGGATCGTGGCTGAGATTTCTGCCCGTTGATAAACACAGACACAAATGTGGTTCAATTCAATACAATGCAATTAGCCAGACGCAAGAAGTGAGTGTGCGTTATTGAATTTGTGTTGCTTGGTGAAACTTCTGAGAAGATAAATAGTAGTTTCCAACTTTAGAAAGCAGGGCAGGAGTCTTCTAGGGAGAAGAAGAAAAACAAAACGTGTGTTTTGATATGTGCTGCCTCACTTTCTGTAAGAATAGAATTATATTTCTATTTAGTTTCTATTTCTATATAATAGAATAGTTCAGCCGTAAATCAAATTTCTCTCATTATTTGCTCGCCCTCATGTTGTTGCAAACCCACATGGCTTTCTTTCTTCTGTGCAACACAAAAGGTGAAATTTGGAAGAACTTTCTGGTTGTGGTGATTTCAGGCATGCATAATCTTTGAAAATCTAGTTTTAAAAGAGGTTTCAATTCAGGTTGGTTTTATTAATAAAAGGAAGAAGATTTTGTAGCATTTTCAAGACAAATAAAACCTTCAAAAAAATTTGATGTATTGTGCCTAAGTAAAGCATAATAGCATATTTAAATGCATTAAATACATTAGTACACGCATACGAATCATTATTTTCAGAAACTGACCGGCTGCAGGGGTTCTTTCGGTTATTTATTTATGTATTTATGCATTCACCATATGATGTTTTTGGCGGAAAGCAGTGAAACAGTTGTGTGATTTATTACCTAATATACATGTATAACAGATAATACAAAATGGCATACAGAAGAAAGAAAGTCATTAAGATTTGTAAGAACATTAGTGTGAGTAAATAGGTGTTTTGGACAAACTATTCCTTTAATCGAATACTCTACAAAATCCATTTCCTCATGCCTGCCACGCATCGCATTAAGGCCATCATAAACAATATCCCTCTTCACCCCACTCGAGCACACGCACACACTCATGCATTTTAAACATACAGAAAGTCAGTAGGCATTTCCTAATTACGGCGAGACAACTGTATCCCAGACTTGTCAGACTCGCTAGTGGGCCAGTGTAGGGGAAGACTCTGTGTGTGTGTGTGTGTGTGTGTGTACGTATACTGATGCATCTCTGCGTTGCGGCATCAGCGCGTTGGGTGAAGGTTAACCAGACTTGACATTAATGGTAGCCATAATGAAAAGCTCAGGCTCTAATTAAGCCCCTCACTGAATGAAGACAGGCACGAGGCACTCGCATTACCCAGGAGCACTCTCTTCCCTCCTCTCCATCTCTCTTCCTCATCTGTCTTAGACACATGGTCTGACGAACGCAAGTCTTCCTCTTAATGACTAAAGTGAGTCTGCTGTGTGGAGTTTTCTGTGCTAACACACGCTCCAGAAACAAGCCTTTGATAATGTAAACTTGACTGTCAGCTCACTCTCCTCAGGCATCAAACCAGCGCTGAACCCTTCCTTTGCCAGTTCCTTTCTTTGTTCTGCAAAGACCAGCCTGTCGGTTCTTTAATGGACTCCAAAGAGAAATCTGTGTTCTTTAAGATGTCATTAGGCAGTAAATGAGATCTGAGTGGCATTAACAGCATTAGTGAGGTAAGAGTTTCAGAAGAAAGACTGACAATCACTCCCGGGATGAAGCATCTCTGTGGGCTCTGTTTCCAAAAGGCTCATTAGGGGCTGATTAAAAAGGGTGTTGTGCTGTCCCTTTACATAAGGAGATAGAATCTTTACACACACGCATTGGACATACACTGCCAAAAATCTTTTTGTTTTTATTTTATTTTTTTATCTTTAGTAAATATTTTAAAAACCTTACGCTTAATTTTACTTTCGCATAAAAACATAAAAATGCTTTGAATTAAGCTTATTTTTCCTGTCCTTACAAGATGGGGGTTTTTTTCAAGTAAACACATTATTTGTTTTTGAATAAATATTTTTTTAACACATTGACATTTAAAACAAACAAAAAAATGTTAAATACTTAAAATAATGAGGAAAAAAGAAAGCTTGCTAATAGGCTAAGAAAATACACGTTCTTTTATATTCCACTAAACAGCAAGACCTTTGGTTTTGACAATGGCACATGCAAATTAAATAAACACATTTATAGGCCTAGAATTATTCATAATCAGCTGCATTTTAAAGCAGAACCCAATTCTGTGATCCTAGATCTTATAATACAGCCACGTTATAATAAAACATTTTGCATAAATGTGCATGGTGAATGAAAGAGATCCAGCGAGAGAAAATTGGTGAAAGGGTGAAGATGCTGCTTATCATAAAACATAAAAATAAAAAACCCTGCTTATCTCAGATCCAACAAAGTGACTTTTCAGGCTTCAAAGGTCTATTACAGCTGTATTACAGCATTCTGTACACCCATATGTATATATAATACCCACCCATTGTACAGTATATATAATACAAACTAACTGGACAAAACCTTTGAAAGATGATTGCCCACTTCACAACCCCATGCATGTCCATGCTCAGCCATTCTCGGTAAGGGATGAATGAGGCATGATCTTATGATCCTGTAGATGTATGAAGGCCAAATTATTGTTTGTCCTTGGATATTGTTTGTATGCTGTCATATCATTAAAGTAAACAAGGCCGCAATATGAGTTCTCACCTAAGACTATGGCACAAGAGACAATATCACATTCTGTGTATTGATATTTGTTTGTTCCTTTGCCACTTAAAAGTGTCTGAAGTAATGTAATAATGTGATTTCAACAAAGGCCTAAATATAGGCTACAGTTTGTACAGTTACGGGGGCAGTTTTTGTGTATGTTTGATGAGTCAATCTCTTCTCACCTCACTTTCACGGGCTTTGAAATTGAATTCACCAATAATCGGTGTTGCTGTACTTTTGCTAAACAACCGAGCTCGCTAGAGTCCACACTATTGGAAATCTGTGTTGCACATTTGGCACATTTGTCAGAAGGAAACCTTTAGATTCTAGAAATGTATCCACCAAAGAAAATGTGAGGTATGAACTGAAACAACATATAGTCAATTTGAAATGGTGAAAGAAATTCACATACCTGATCAGAAGTTTTATTTCTTTAGTAATCAGTCACATTTAAATCCGCAGCGTAAGGCAATACCGTCAAACCGCAAATAATTGCATTATGATGTACAGTACAGGTCAAAAGTTTGGAAACATTAAGTTTTTTTTTTTTTATATTTTTGAAAGAAGTCTCTAATGCTTATCAAGGCTGCGTTTATTTGATAAAAAAAAAAAAAAAAAAAAAAAAAGTAATATTGTGAAATATTATTACAACTTAAAATAATAGTTTTCTATTAGAATATACTTAAAAAAAATATATATATTCCTGTGATGCAAAGCTGAATTTTCAGCATCATTACTCCAGTCTTCAGTGTCACATGTGACATCCAGTCTATCACATGATCCTTTAGAAATCATTCTAATATTCTGATTTATTATGAGTGTTGGAAACAGTTCTGCTGCCTAATATATTTGATGAATAAAAGGTTAAAAAGAACTGCATTTATAAAAAAAAAAAAAAAAAAATTCTAATAATATAAATCTTCTTTACTATCACTTTTTATCAATTTAACACATCCTTGCTGAATAAAAGTATTGATTTATTTCAAAAAAAGAAAGAAAAACAATTACTGACCCCAAATTACTGACCAGTAGTGTGTATTGTTGTTACAAAAGATTTCAATGTTTTAACCTTTGACCTGTACTGTACATCAGGAGCAGTTGTGCTGTACATTGAGAGTCGTTACGGATGGTTTTACTCCCGTGTTCTGAATCCAGTCCGTATAGTGACATTCAATGTACATATGTCTGTTCCCATTGTCTCACTGATGTGCTCTGGATAAATGAGTTACTGTATATTGGGGGTCAGTTTGTAAGAGGCAAATGCTTAAGCTGTGTCAAACTAATTATTTATAAAGATTAGTTTATTGTATTTGAAGCACACAATAATGATGCCATTAGCACACTTCAAGTTTACTTGGAATGTCATTGCAATGTGTTTTAAAATCACTAAAAGTATGACCTCACTTTGTTATCAGTATAATATAACTGTATGTTCAACACTCTTACAGTGTAATTAAATTGCAATTGTAATGTCACCAAATACATTTGAAGTAAATGGTGAGTGAATTCTGCATTTCAAAACTTAAATACAAGAATAGATATTTAAAGTGTACTTAAGTATACTTGGAATAGTTCCACTTTGGCACAAACAAGTATATTTAATACAACTTTAGTTGAACTTCAGCACTGCTTTTGGACAACTAAAATGCATTTATTACAAAATTACAAAATTTTAATTAGTTGTTCCAATTACTTTAAGTCTACCAATTTATAGTTTTCCAGACATTCGTTTAGTTATACTAAAGTACATACGAAAAAATTGCGCTTGAGTATACACAATTTTTCACTATGAGTGACATTTGATCTAATCATTTGTTTTGGTTAAATCCACCAAGCCCAGCTTGTGAATACTAGGATTTCTCACCTAATTAGCCCATATTTTGGAATCTCTGAACATGTAAAAGACGATTTTCACCCCAGTGATTTGTAAATCCTTTAAAGAGTGACAATGTGTGTAGCAGAAACGTCTGTGTCCTGTCTTTTAATTGGCATTTCGACAACCTTCAGCTTTCTTCTGAAATATCGTGCGATAACTGGCTTACAAGTTATCCCTGTATAATGGATTTCTTATTAACATCTCATAACGCGTTGATGCATCGGCCATGAAGGTCTAATGGGAGAAATGGAAGTGTGTTAAATTTCATTTCAGCAAGAAAAAGGTGAAGAGGCTAGAAGAATGTGCATCCAACATGTGACCATTGTATAAAATGAACAGTTGCATTGCATTGCCACTGCATTTGACACCACCATCTAATGTATGGGGAGAGTCAAGATTAATGCTCCGCGGAGCCTCGTTTATATTGGGTACAGCTGTGTATGTGTGTTCCTCACAAGCGTGCATGCTGGGATATGATGCCCTTTGCGCCCAGTGTCAAACAGCCATCAGCAATAGCGTGCATCACTCCATTAACCTTCAGTCAAATTAATCTACCACACACTCGCCTTCCCATCAGCCTCTGCGGGGCAACGTCTGTGCACGCTGACAGGGGACGGCACAACATCCCACCCACAGGCCAATGTATCTGCGCTACACGTACTCGATGTATGACTGATTGAGTTAGGAGTGCAGCATTCTGCCACGGCTCTGAACAACCATAGGGTGCTTCCTCTAACTCCCAATCTGGTCTGACCATGTTAATGTGATTCTATCGAGGCCCACGCTGTTTCCAGCTGTTGGCGTGCTCCCACTCACCATAGCGGCTTCCCCGCAAGATCTCACTTTTTCTTCCTTTCTCCCTCTGTGAGGATTCAATGC
This sequence comes from Leuciscus leuciscus, assembly GCF_965113295.1. Taxonomy (NCBI): domain Eukaryota; kingdom Metazoa; phylum Chordata; class Actinopteri; order Cypriniformes; family Leuciscidae; genus Leuciscus; species Leuciscus leuciscus. The sequence continues at coordinate 4,557,272 of NC_138734.1, forward strand.
TCTGTGGTTCTGCACAAACAAACAAGGCCTGATGCACAGGGAACAGGATGTGAGATCCTCATTTCCACACTCTTTACACAGCGGGCTGTAGCCTCCAACTCAATAGCCTGGAAAAGAGAGAGGTTTAAATCACTGCTGTTTCTTTCGAGGCACTGCTGGGATCGAGATGTTTGCGTTTTTGGAAATATAAATGGGTTTGTGTGTAATGTGCGAATGAGATTGTTTAGCGTCTGTGTGCAAGATCATTTCCTAAGTTTGCATGTTGGACGTAAATGTGATCTGCCAACTTTAAATGCGAATTTAAACTAACTTCAATTTCTCTTCTCTTTTTTTTCTTTCATGCTTATCCATTGGTCATCTTCCGAACAAAATAGGTGAGTAAATGTTCATTTCTAAGCATTTTAATCTGGAGTTAATTGACTAATTGTCATGCAACTCTTGAGTTTTGGTTCATTTCTTAAAGGTGTTGTGAGTGATCTCAGCTGTTTTGCCATCTGTCTTCTCACTCACCCCCAAAACAGCAACATAGTGTCGGCCTAAATCCGGGCCACATCTGGTACATGTGGATTCAACGCGTACCAGATGTGGGCCGGATCTGGGCCGACACTATGTCGCTGTCCGGGCCACCAAGCCACATCAGCCAATCCGATGTCAGCAAACCCGAACAAACAAAATGACTGTTTGTATAGTTTTCTGATTGGCTTAAAAGGTGCCTCTCTTTCTCAAGTCGCCTATGTCAGTGATGTTTGACAGCTAGTAAGAATTGTGTTTACAAATGGTAACAGCACTTGTTTGCAAAGATTCTATGTTATCTGTTTCAACTGATATAAACTAACAAGCTAAAAAGAGAAAGAAGGGCAGCACTAAACTGGATGGGAAAAAAAAATCCCACAGGAATCAAAAAGGCACATCAGAGCAGCGGTTTAGAAATGAACGCACTATTTCACTCCAATTAATCATGCCTCATCTGTAATTAAAATCTCGAGAATATCTGGCCACTGCAAGAACTTTGCTGTCTTATCAACAACCAGTTAGCGCCGAGAATAGAGGCCTGTTTTCTTCACAGAGCATCCATTTTAGGCAGACAGACCTCAGCCAGGGAACAGCCAATACATGTTCTTACTCATTTTGAGGTTTTGATGCTAGTTAATTCAGATCCATTGTTGTTAAGAGTGTATGGTATGCTAATGATCATGACAAATGTGTCAAAAACAACCTTCCCCGCCTAATCAGGTTAGCAGTTCTTACCTGGTTTAAGCTGGTCTCCCAGTCAGGTCAAGCTGGAAAATGGCCAAAACCTGCTGTTTCAAATTGACACTGAGATCTATAATATTTTGTTTTCCATTTTAAAATGAACACGCAGTCATTAAAACCCCAGCTCTGGCAGTGGCATGAAAATATTTGAATGTGAGAACAGAATGAAACAGTCTCACAAGCACACGCAGTCTACCTTTTAATTTTTATTTCTCTGACTCAACTGGCTGTCTCTTTCTCCCTTTCCTCGCTAAAAGACATAAAAACACATACCCTTCACAAGGCCAAGGTGGCTTTTACAATGAGTTGCAGCGGGTAGACAGCTTAATTTTACACTTCTGTCCCTGTGCGGCAGGCTCTTGTTGGCTCAGGGTAAGCTGTGTTAATTGGAGGCTGAGCGGTGTGGTTATGGCACCTCCTGTCAGACTGGCAAGGGCTGGTTGGGTCACTTGCAAAGGTGGGGACAGGTCGGCTGCAGTTGTGACATTTTAATTACCAGAGAAAGGCTAGTCCAGTGGTGTCAGGTGTGAAAGAGAATCGAGTAGGAGTACAATGTTGAAGGACTTTTTTTTTTTTTTTTTTTTTGCCTTTTTCTAACATCGCACATAAAATCACATTTAAAAAGGCACAAAAAATAAATAAATAAATATCGGAGTTGTATTTACAGCCCATAAAAGGATTGTGCTACAGCTCTGTAATGCCAACCCAAAGGTCATGCTGGCATATCAGAGTGAGTTCAAATGGTGAAAAGTTTTTAATCATTCTTGAATTCAGTAAACTGTAAAATAAGCTAACCATTTCAAACTGGTCAGAGCCCTAGAGGATCCCACATGTGCTTCTGAAACGTGTGATGAAATGTGGTGCTCATGTGGATGATGCTGGTTTGAGTCTTGCCTGCAGCCTCTCTAAAATATCCATCCAATACAAGAGGCAAACATCCCAATAGCAAAAAAAAAAAAAAAAAAAAAACCTCAAAGAAAACAAATATTATGCCCGTTACACATTATACGATTTTGGGCTGTCCCAGACAAAAGATGACCAATTGTGGTGATTTCTGTAGTTGTTGCTCCTAAACGGTGGTCGTATGTCATACAGTGAGAGAGGTTCAAATTCACGGTCTTGAGACTGTGGTCTTTTCTGACAGTGTCAGAAATTTAGCATGATCATCTCAGTTAAAAACAGTTAAAATTAAGGTCAGAGTTGTTACATTTACTCATACAGAAGGCACAGAGGGATCACATATGTGTGGTGATTTTAAACAAACCCTGCAGGAAAATCTGGAGGTCTGTAACTCAGAGGAGTAACCAGAGTATTCTGTCCCCTTCTCTTAAATCATTGTGACAGTGTGGTCACAGGTATAGTCCTTCCATCCTCAGGCTAGCTCACATTCACACCCAGGCCTGGCTCAGTCTGGTCAACTGTCAAGAGAGCTGTAGACACGGTGCCAGGGGACAGAAGGGGCTGAGATGGTGTGAGCACGGCTGCAGGGATGTGCTGGTTAAAAGGTCATGCCGTAAGAGCGGCCCCCGTGTCCTAATGCGACTCCAGCTGACCTTTATAAAATAACGTTAGCCTGAATGCAGAACATTAATACAAGAGCGAATATCACCACCCACCTCAGTCTACTCTCACAGGGACGAGATACGCCTTGTCGCACCAAAAAGAGTCAGTGCTGGGTAGGAACTGATTACATGTGATCTAGATCACGTAATCTGATTCCAAAAATGAAGTGTTTGTAATTAGATTTTCAAATTCTCATTATAAGATTAGCCAACACGTTATTCCGATAGTTCACTTTAGATTAGTATTAGTAGATGCATTTATTATTCTGCTTGATATCTACTAACAGTTTATTTTGATGCACTAAAAAAAAAAAAAAAAAAAAAGGTTCCAAAGGTTCTATTCGCAGCGATGCCATAGAAGAACTATTTTTTGTTCCCCAAAGAACTTTTCTTAAAACAACCTTTTTTTTTGTAGTTTTTTTTTTGTGAAGAACATTTAAAAAATCTAAAGAACCTTTTTCCACTATAAAGAACACTGGAACCTTTATTTCCGGAGTGCGTGGATTAAACTCAACGATAATGGAGATTCCCAGAATCTCTGTACATAAAAGTAGGCAAGCCAAGCACTTGGAAGGGTTTTCAATACTCATGTAATGTGGTTTGAACCTGAGCCTGCGCTGTTATAATGAAGTACGGGAGCCCTCCGGAGAGGAAATCTGATGGCGTATTGTTTCATCTGTTTTCCACCAAGCAACTCACCTAATTTCGCTTCTTGGCATCCCAATATTCCCAACACGCTCTTATTAAAGCCCTGCCATTCGGCAAACATGGCTTCCCACTCTAATGGCAGCTCCCCACGCTTCCCCCGCTCTCTTCAAATCAGCGTCGATGCCGTGGGGGTCACGGGCAGGGACTGCTGGTAATGAGATTGGAGCAGCGCAGCCGTTCTTTGTTGCGCAGGTTTCTCACTGTTGTTCAGACTTTAATTATCGCTAGTTGTGGCTGAGGGAGACGGCTGCTACACCCCTGTGGCCCGCGGAAGAATGCGGAAAGGCCTCCGTCTGAGCGAGGTACAAGCCGATCTCCGCACAACCCAGAATGCCTTTTCTACCACACAATAGTTACTCAGAAACCAAACGGGTACTTTTATAACAAGTTGCTGCCAATTTGTGAACAATAGGCGAGGTCAAAGATCCCAGTTTGTGTGCACGCGTGAAGTTCGGCTATTGAGAGTTACTGTTAATAACAGAGTTTCTGCGGACAACGGCGGATGATAGCACAGCAGAGCGCCACGAGGCAAAGACAGTAGATGTGTTCAAAGCACAACTATTTTTTGAAGCGGAGCTATCGCCTGAAGTGTGGCTCATGGCAACAAAAGTTCAAGAGCCTGAAAGAAAATGGGTTGGGAAAAATAATCCAAAAGGGAGAGGTTTCCTGAAGACTACACCTACAGAGCAATGGGAATCATAGAGCTCTGCTGGTCCCCGTCTAGCAGAGCAGAGGATAAAGATAGAGGGAAGCTGCTTACTCCAATCAAAACACAGTCTATGTTTCTTTTCTCTGTCTTTTTTTCTTTATTACTACAGGTGTTGCATTGACTGTTACTTCCATTCACATCATTTTATTCGTACAGTCCTTCATGTATGGTTTTCATGCTGTGTTCAAGAGGAGTGAAATGCCTTCACATGTACAAAATGTGACAACTTTCCTGATTCCTACTGTGAAATAATCAGGCTGATTTATTCACTTTCACACTTATCCATTGGGTATTTTTTTTTAAAAGCTTCCTTTTAAAATAAAATTTTAATCAGATGTTTGAAGCTTACAAAACAGTGGTAGGGTCAAGAGTACAAAGAACAGGAGTAGGTGAAAGCAGTTTTTCTATTTATTTTAAGTTATCCAGATTTTTTATATTTAAATCAGTATTTGGAAACTCTTTATTTTGATGGTCCCCTTTAGACATTTAGTTGACCTAGTAGTGCCTACATATCAACTAACTCTAGTATTAGAAGAATATTGGTTGACTATCTTCTTAATATCTGCTAACACTTTATTGTGATGCTCCTCAACAGACATTCTGTGAAGCGACCTCTTAGCAAACTCTTATTCTACTAACTCTACCCCTACTCCTAAAAGTCTACTAATACTCAATTAATAATGTAATGAGAGTTAATTGACATGTAGGTACAACGTTACTTATAGTCAACAGAATGTCTAAAGGGGACCATCAAAATAAAGTGTAACGTTTCCTCAGGACAGTCCCCATGTTTTGTGACTGGAGCTGTTTTATGCAAAATGTCAGCATTTATGCAAAGTCAAATAAAATTGCATGTTTGTTTAAATATATCATCGCTGTCGGGCGGAAACCCCGTATGTCCAAATTTGGTAAATTTCATATTTTTTCACAAATCGATGCTATTGGTCAGCCCCCACATGGTTCTGTTATTTTTACAAATTATTAACCAATCTAAAGTGTTGAAAATAGCTTGAGAGCAAATCTCTTAACTCCATTGGACACTTCAACTGTCTGAGAATCCTCGTAACTCCACCTCTTCTTCACGCATTTTGTCTCACTTTGACAAAATTGGCACTTTGATTCCGCCCGACAGCGACGATATATAGCAATTAATTGTATAGCGGTCACTGCTCAGATGTATTCTGATGTCATCATTTGTAGACAGTATTCAGAGTTCCTTAGTATGACACAGTATGATATGCCATGGTTCACACAGTAGTGTACTATACTTACTATGGCTACAATGCACAGAACCTGAATTGTCTCCCTTTATTAATTCATAGATAATAGCTTTGGAATTGTCAATGATATATATTGACCGCTGAACAAGAAATGTTTTTTTGTTTTGTTTTTTTAATCTTGTCACCTAAATGTCTGTATTATTTTTATTTTTTTAAACTGGAAGCCGGAAATTGCCTACGTTCTGCAGTGTGCTTTATGAAGCTTTTACACACTCTCTGTAGTTTAAGTTTAAACTCTAAATTTGCAGTGTTCAATACTGCACAGCTGTGCACTGTTTAAAGTGTTTGGGAATGCACTGTAAAGGATATAAAATATGAATAGCTGCATTTTCAGCCTACTCGTTCTCTCGCTGTCTCTCTTCTATCTCGTTTCTGCTGTGCTTTTATACTGGCGTTTATTTATCTGAAGGCAGATGTGATTTTATGTTCTTTTACGAGGCACAAAAAAATGTGGTACTTTGAAATGCAAATGTGCGTTTGATCAAGTGGCATTTGGGAAACTTGTGTAATGATACGTTGCTTGTAACTTGCCGATTGTGGCAGTTTGAATCAAGGCAATTTTACTGTGAGCCTGCTTGGTTTCTACAATGGGTTGCTGGTAATTATTTTAGACAATCGATCCTGCATTTTTTTTTAGAGCACTAATAATTTCACTTGCACTTCTTTTGAGCAGCACACTTGCTTAACAAGAAGGAAAGTGCGTACCGGATCAAACTAAATCTGGATTTGAGCATTAAAAAAACTAAATTGATAGACAAACAAACTGCTATATTGGTTTAAGGTGAAAATGAAGAGGTGAACTGTGCACTGAATACATCTCTGCATATTCATGACACACATAGCCCTTCACGAAAATGCACACCAATATATTTGAATTCACTATTCAGTTGTGAGACCCATCTTCTCTTCATATGAGCTTAGAAAGCGGATACTGGATACTGCAGAGTAAAAGTAATGACCCCCTCAGTCACGTAAGAAGGATTCCCTTCACATCTGTCGTCAGAGAAGTGTGCCGTAACACCTTTCTGCCTTTAGTACAGCAATTTCATGTTCTCGATCACCCACAGCTCTCTGACAGAGACTCTTCTGTTCTGTGGCTCAGTAATAACATCATGCTCTGTGGCAGGGTGCCACTGACGGCCCCGCTCTTGCGAGTTGTCCTCGGAGCTGGAAGCTTTTTTTAGGAGGTGTTGTGTAGAAGGGTGCATGTTAGGGGCAGTGCTTCATTAAACTCAGATACTGCATCAGCACATGTTGGAAGTGGAACTCTTTATCACCGTCTGCTAATGGCCATCTCTGCCAGACCCATTAGAGCAACATGAAAGAGGCGGCACTGAACTCTGACCCCATCCATTGGATCCCTATGATTGCATGAAAGTCTTGCCCATTATTCAAGATCGACAAAGGCTTTAAGAGGTGAATCTAGTAAGGAGTCTCTGGATAGCATTTGCATTTCTCAGCTTCTCTGTGTGCTTGCTGACATAGCAGACGTCAGTAACACGGTGACACCTTGTAATGCTCCTCTTTGTCCGATGCACCAAGAGAGCTTGCCGTCTAAACACGGTTCTTATCTTAATGCCATGCTAGAGAACGTTATCCCTCCGACGACATTGAGACCTGCTGAAGGAGGCAATCCAAGAGCAGTTATTGTCACAAAGCGCAAAGGGAGAGCAAGAAATAATTGGACTAAATGAAATTTGTATTTACAAGGCTGTGAAGAAATAAATAAGCATAATCACAAGACCTCCCCTGAATTAAACCAATTTTTTTGTGCAATGATTTGAGCATTTATTGGAAATCGGCTGTCAGTGACGTCAGCAACCTGTGTAGTAGGGCCGTCTCTACATGCCTGCTCCATAATCCTGCCCTGATTGTATTAATGCCACTGCATTTTCTGTAGCCGGAGCTGTGATTTAACCTGGTGCTCTGGTTGACGCACACGCTCCTCAGAAATCAAGGCTAAGTGGAGGATTCATCAGAGACCGACCGGGACCACATGCATCTTCTTCCCGTCACGTCGGCGAGGACTGATTGGGACAAATCCTTTTCTCCCTCCGGTGTCAGGTCCCATTCACTGATCTGAATGCTTCTGGAAGAGAGACAAATGTTTTGATTAGAGGTCTCTCAATGTCACCAGACTGGCAGTTTAAAATGAGACGTTCCCATCACGGCAGAAACAGCCAACGGTGGGAGGAGCAGACAGATGCGTGTCTGAGTGATTTGAAGAGGTCTTGTCTAGAGCTGCGAAAAGTTGAGAGATTGTTGTAATGGACGCATCTCTGCTCACTTACAGTTTTTTTTTTATGCACAACAGAACACATAGAAACTTGAAAATACAAGTGTGAACAATGCAAGCTCTTTAGACCCAAGTAGAGGCACACAGAACAAATTTCAGCTGAATTGGAACGCCTATAATCCATAAAATAAAACAAATACTGTTTATTAAAGGTGCATTCATTAATCATTGCTAAAAGACGTTTTTATTTGACTATAGGTCATGTGATTTAAAAATGACTGGCTTCATCAGGGGTGCGTTTCCCAAAAGCATCGTTAGCCAACTATGGTCGCAAGTTCCGTCATTATCAGCATAGTTCAACGAGTCAATGTTTCCCGAAACCATCGTTCAAACGAACATTCGCAAACAGCATCACAAAGTAGTGTGGTTGGAGCGACAGCTCTCGACCTGTGGTTAGAAGCAGAGTTTCTAGTTTGACATGTGGACTTAATAAATCCTTATCTTGAGCAAAATAAGCAAGCTGACATTCAGTACAACCTGTGTCTTTTATTTAGAATACATACAAATGTCATTTAAGTCTTTTAGTTTGTCAAGAGATTTTAAGCACCGTTTCTGAAGAGTGCGTACAGTATGTGCGAACGTGCTCTACTATGTAAGAACGAGCCTATGATTGAATCTGGAAATTAAGCAAAATAACTGAGAAAAATGAGAAATAGTCCTCAGGTGTCATGTCTGTAATTTATAGCAACACTTCTAGCGTTAATTCGATCTCAAACAGATTCATTAAAAGAAGTTATTACTCTACCACGTGCGTGACATCATAAACCAACGTGGCTGAACGACAACTTTGCGTCAATACAGTTTCGGGAACTAACTAGTTGATTTCTTCAACGATGCATCGTACTATGGTAGTTAAGCAGCGAGTTACGGCGTTGTTCGGGAAACGCACCCCTGATTAGCTTTCAGTTGCAGTTTTAACATGTTTTAGCTGTATGTTTTAAAACATACTACACTTTCCTTGAAAATCTGCACAGAAAATGTAAAAGAAAAGTCCTACTTATCATTTGCATTTAATGCAATGTCTGCAATGTCATTAACAATACAAAAGTCATCACTTGGTACGCACCAAGTGTTTTCTATAATGAGGATTTTGTGTGTGCCATCAGACCGGCAGCTTTCTTTTCATTTCCCATCTTCTCTTTCTGGAACAAGCTGTCAATTACTCTGTCTTACTGTCGTTTGATCAGATGAAGACGCTGGGATTGGAATCCTATTACTTCCACTGCTGCCTGTATTAGTCGTTTTATTTCACTAGGCCGACATTAGAAGCAGAGCGTTCGCATGCTTTCAATCCCAGCCAATCAGTCACAGGAGTCAGACGGCACAGAGTCGGCCACACAAAAGCTTATTATCATTCCGCACATGGATCCTAATGGACGCGGTCCTGAGGCACTCCGTACCACCGTACAGATGGATTGACTCGGGTCTTCTCCGGTAAGCTTTGTTCCTATGAAGAGGTGTCTCAAAGAGTGAAATTTATTTTGATTTGTAATGTTTCATGGACTTTTTCAAGGGCCATCTTTAGCACTTTCTTGCTGTCTTTTCTTCTCTCCCCATCTTTTCCGCTTCTTTTTTTTTTTTTTTTCTTGATGTCTGCCTTGGGCTCTTTTTAGTGTAATTTCAGTTCTCTCTGAGAGAATCGCTCTGATATCAAAGTGGCTAAGCCTCCGTCTCACCTTCAGGTTGTTCCTGCTAAAGAGTTGTCCTCACAGCTGTTCAGAAACAACTCAAAGGCTGGAAGACAAGTGTTTGGGTTCCACACAAACGATTGCATAAGTAAATATGCACAAGTTGTCTGCTTTGTGCATTATGAATCTGCTGCATTCAGCACCACATTCACTAAATAATTTTTTCAATGTCCCTTCTAGATTTCCTAAAAATCACTTAATATTAGTCATTGGCTTATAAAACTGGTTAAACAGGAAAGGTAATGGTAATGGCTCCTTATTCAAACAAATATATCCTGAGACAGAATAAACAGTGATAAACAATATCCTGAGTCATTAAGCTGTGGATCTCACAGTAATGACAAGTCAACATAGTTCCCATATTTATCTCACTGTTTGTCGACGCTGCCACTTGTTTTTGTGAGAATTTCTCCCTATTTTTTCCCACTTTTTCTTTCATCTTCCCTGCTGAGAGATGGATTGTCATCTTCCGGCACTCTCAATATATGAGCAACGTAAGCAGACCCCCATTCATTCATTCCACGCTGCTCCGTTATAAATCAAACAACACACCTGTGGGCCGTTCCTTCTTTCCCCAGCAGATGTTTTGGGAGTTTGAATATCTGGTTGCTTTACCACAGACACTTTCTAATAACAATGTTTTAAACTGATTAATTTCGAAGATAAAATGGCCTCCCTGGCGTTAAAAAGACGCCATGATGGACTGCATTAGCACGGCTTTGTTGAGAGGCAACTTAAGAGCCATCATCAACACTTACACTTAATTGCTGACACTATTCATCTCGTCGATTTCCCTATGCAGCTCTTCTTCTCTACTGTAACAATTAAATGAAGGCAAAAAAAGATTACACTTCTCTGCTCAGAGTGGCTGGGGATCAGTGAGGCCCGGTTTACACACCACATCTTAATTTCCCTTAGTAATGATGAAGGCAATACTGAAACACTCTCCTTTTTGATGATTCACACCTCACTGAAACAACACGCCTTGTAAGTGGCTGATGAAAATATGTGTACCTAAACATCATTTGTCAATTATTTGCATCTTATTTGCAAGTAGTATTTAGAATAATGTTCCTTCATTCATTAATAACTACACAGGAACAAAGGAGTAACACACTATTAACATTCTAGTAACTGCAATTAACTAACAAGAAACTCTGATTAACGAATTAGTAAGTAATAGCGCTCAGTCGAATGTGGTAGTTCACTATTAGCTAATCAGTAACTACTGTTTTTCATACCTCACTAAAGAGTAAGACTACTAAGAACTACTATATACATGTTCATAATTAATATTAATAGTGTATAATGTATAATATAAGGTAATGGTAACCCATGAGTAATGAATCAAGTGTTACTACATCCTTCTAAAGGAACTACTAATAATTTGGATCTGTATTCTTAAGTGAAAAGCTTGATAACTAGCTAACATTGACTGAAGTCACTGAAGTCGCTTTTGAGGTTTTTGTAAGGTTTTTGATAGAGATGACTCAAGTGTTACTACATCTGTCTAAAGGAGCTACTAATTATTTGGATCAGTATTCTAAAGTGAAGATCATGGGAACACACTAGTAATGACTAAAGTGTTACCAAATCCATCGGAAGGAATTACTAATCTCAAAAGCTTACAATGACTTCAGTCAATATTAGATAGTTATGTTTTTCACTTTAGAATACTGATCCAAATTATTAGTAGTTCCTTTAGAAGGATATAGTAAAACTTGAGTCATTACTAGTGGGTTACCGTTACCTTTTATTATAAATTGTGCATTATTCATGTTAATTATGACCCCTGTATATAGTAGTAGTTCTCTGGAAGATATAAAAAAAATAAAAAAAAAAAAAAAAACAGTTATTGCTTACCTAATAGTGAACTAACTTACTGAGCGCTATTACTTACTAATTTGTTAATCAGAGTTTCTTGTTAGTTAATAGCAGTTACTAGAATGTTAATAGTGCGTTACTCATTTCTTCCTGTGAAGTTGTTCATTAATGAAGGAACAGTGTTCTAAAGTGTTACCAATTATTGTACTGTAGGAAAAACAAGGTGTTTAACCAAATCCCTGAGGAAGAAATTAGTCATTCACACTCAGTCCAGTCCATGGTTCATTAGCTTTAAACTGAAAATTCTGTCATCATCTACCCACCAAATTAAACTTTAACCCTGTAAAATAAGGTAAAATATGATAATAGTTGGCATTTGGACCATCACTAGACCAGTGTTTCCCATCAGGGGCGTTCAGAGAACATTAGTGGCCATTGAAGGCATTTTTTTCGGCGAGTTCGGACAAGCTCGAGACAAGAAATTCTGAACTTCGCATGAGCTTACGTTTCCAGTCCCCCAAATTTGCATGCACATATAAGGAAATCAGTGTGGAACGAAATGTTGCCGACTTAAGCGTCTTATTGTTAAATGTAACGTAAACCTCACTCCCCTAGCCTCAAGAGACACACTAGCGACTGACGCTAGAGATTGTGGTCTTTAGTGTCCTTGTTAGCATGCCTGCCTCCCACGCCGGACACCCCGGTTTGAATCCTGCTCGGATCGGGTCGAGAAGGACTGGTTACATTTGGTGCCGTGACCTGGATGGGAGTGAGGTTTAAGTGGTGCGGTTTAGGAGGTGAGTGTAATGTGGGCCAGTAAGAGCTGTGCATGTAAACCTCACTTCCCAGATCTCAAGGGGTTTATAGAGGCTACGTTATTTAGTGTCCTTGTTAGCTTGCCCACATCACACGCCGAAGACGCCGGTTCAAGGCCCGCTCGGATCGGGTTGAGTAGGACCAGTTACATAAAGTTGCCAACTTTAGGAAGTTTTTCTCCTTTCAGCCCCTATACGGGCACATCTTTCTCTTTGTCCACTTGGTTCAGTGAGTGGCAGAAAGGAGCAGTACATTTAGCTGTCACATGTAGGTTGTACCGCTCGCATCTGGTGTAAACAGGGTGTAAAAGCCGCCATCTACACCACTCTTACTAGACAAGAAGTTGCATCATTTCCATAGCCTCGGCTCTTTACTTCAGTGTTTATGTCAGATTTATGTGGCGCAGCTGTCGGAGTCCCTAAATAAGCCAGACATTTAAGATAAATCCTTCTGCTTTCTTGTTTTCCATTGGAATATTTAAGTTTTGTTGTAAATGTGTCTGTTACACAGATTGCATCTCTTAGGATCATACAACTGTTAATAAAACAAATCCAACAGCCAATTTATTTAAATAAAGCATCTGGTTACATTGTAATAGATAAAAAAAATATTAAAATATACTAAAAATATTAAAATATCACTTTCCCAACCACATCAACTACCCTTTAGGGCTTGTATTTCATACAGCTTTGATCTATCTTTATATTTAATCTTCGTCAAAGCAATGGGGATACATTGTTCAAAGTTCAGTTCTGTGAACATCAAACGTGCTCTTTTATCTCGTTAACTGGGAGTGAAGAAAGTGTCATTCATTTGTGAGCAGGTCAAATTTGCTTTTTGAACTCTCTTTTTTTTTCCACATTGCAACATAAAACCATATTTTACAGCAAATTGGTTTTATGTTAACATCATTCCACTAACTTATATGTATGCTTTGCCTAGCGGATCTGAATATACAAATCTTTTACTTGTACAACTGTATGAGCTGTCTTGGAAACAGCAATAGGCTAGATGCTTTATTTTATAAAAGGTCACTTAATATTTTTCTTCATACCAAACTATACTTATTGCAATGAAATGAAACTGACCCACCAGAAAGCAAAAATAAAGGCCAGCTGCTTTGCTACTAGAAACACCAAATTCAGCTTTACAATCAAGAGTGAACAAACCAGGATTAATAAAAGTGCGGATGCCATTTGACACTATGCCATTCTCTGGTTATGAAGCCTAGAAGCAGTCTTTGGAGAGATTTGATGAGATCAGGAGGTAAGAAAAACCAAAAAGAAAGAAAGAAAAAAGATTCAATAAAGGCTTATGATAGTTGATGCCACTGCGAATGCCCCCATGTCTGTTTCAGAATGGCTTATGGGAAAAGCACAACACCCCCAGGCCTCTTCTAACTGCCATTTATAATTTTTAGAGCCCATCATCACAGGCGATCCATCTTTATTTCACACCGCAGCTGTCCTGATGTGTCTAATGCCTTGTGCAACTGGGGTATAAATATGCTGGCTTCATTGCTGATGTTTATTCCTTCTGCTCTATGTGTTTGAGGGAGAGACGACAAATCTTCATTAGAACGTGAGCCATCGCTCTGAAGCCAGGCCGGCCCCATCATGTGTTGGCTTATTTGTTTTTACTCGAGAATGCATGACAGGAAATGAGTTTGTACATTCAGATTGGGGGAAAGATGAGCACAATCCCCCTCCCAATCCCCACTGACACAAACAGATACAAGCAAGCGCACACACACACACACACACACACACACACACACCGAAGCCTCATCTTACATTATCCACTCTTGGTATACAATGTTTATTTGACTATTAATCTGCGGTAGCCAGCTGAGCCTGAAGGATCTTGTGTGTACATGCTGATAAAGCGTGCCAAGTTGTTATGCGTCCAGAACTTGAAATTTCATCTCTACGATTCATCTAATGATTCGCAGGAGGACAAGGGGCTCATCGAGGTCTTTTAAGCCCTCTCATAAACTACACCCACCTCTCTGTAATTCAAAGGGACGAAATCTGCACGACATTCATAGCCTGTGTAGTCGGACTACGAAGCCCATGCTTTCAAGCAGGTTGTTCCACACTTAGCAATTTTCATCGTAATGATTTCTCCTGGTTTTTACTATCATGTAAAGGGCCCTAATGGGCATCCTTTTCAAAACACTTCTGCGCTATCAAATGCAATTTACACGTTCCAGACACGTCAGCGGACGTATGGAGATGAAAGCAATTACCATCTGCTTTTTACTGTCTGCACCATTTGGATTTCTGAGCAGCTCACTTCCATCATGTTCAGGTGCAAGTGCAATAGGCCTTCATTTAAAACGTTTGGCAAATCAAACAAGTTTTTATTCTTAATCTCGTGTCCATCTCCTCTGATTCCTAATTTACAGTGCGAGAGTAAAGGCACTAGCTTTTAATAAAGCAGAACAGCAATTTACAGCTGCAATATTTAAGTTTTAGATGCGTTTTATGCACCTCTGTGTGTTTTTGACCTCATGAAAATGGCAGGAATGTTCTTCCATCTTGAAATGCCATCTTTCTACATAAGCACAGTCTCAAAATTATTTTTGCTAATCATAGAATGAGCATCTTAATGGAATCGGATCTGTAGTGGTGGCAGTGACCCAGCTACAAACCCTCACCTTCTCTGAAATGAATGAGCACTTATCGACCAATTCATTTAGCACTGACCCCAAATTCAATATGAATTATGCATTCATCAATCTGGAATGATCGCTGGCAGATTTTCACGGAGTGGGTGTGAAGTCAAAGAGTGTAAGAAGTATTGAATGTGCATGTGACACTTGCTGTAGGTGCTACTTCGAGAAGACGATTAACGAAGATGACAACTCTGTGCGTCATCGTAAGAATCATTATTAATAGTTGGATACTAAAACGCTTCGCTTCAAGGAAAAGTTCACCCAGAAATAAATTCAGCCATCATTTACTCGCCCCCCATGTCATACCAAATCAATTTGTTGATTTTTTGCTGTGGAGACCAACATAACAGTTTTTTTCAAAAATCTGATATTTACCATGCAGTGTTCATACTGACAAAGTATGTTAAGCTAAAAAAAAAGCACCACAAATGTAGTTTGCACTATGAGTTTTCTAAAGTCATAATGCAACTTGTCATGAACATAAGATTGAAACTCGACGCATTACCAACAGATGTTCCTCCCTTCCAGTGAGCTGTTATGTTGGGAATCACTTTGACCAGGCAGAGTTAACTCAAAAGAACTTAAGCACCAGATCATGAAATAAATCATTCTTTTGAATCAGTTGTTTTGAATCTGGTTCACTAAATGGATTAATTGGTTTGATTAAAACTATGATTTATTCATATCAACTCACTGACTCAATGATCCGGTAACAGCAGTTATCATGTTAAAGGAGAACTTGGTAACTTTTTTAACTTAATAAAACTGTCTAGAAATCATTTGGATGGTTAAACAACCTGTTCTGGTGATATTGGTGACTTTCCCCGCTCCCCCCAGCGTTCCCAGGCGGAAAACCAACCTTGCAACTTGCGCACTGCCGTCCCGGCAAAGTGAAATTGGAAGTCTCGTGAGAACCGAGAACGAGAAGAGAACGAGCGCGAAACACAAATTGCTTTACGGCAATTCGACATAAACACACACGCATGTATGATGTATTACCAGATGACCCACCTCGGTAGACATAGCTCCACACGATACAGTTGGCTTGCTCCGATCAAAACAAACGCACATGAGCAGCGGTAGAGAGGGGGAGGAGGCCGCCGCAAGTGAGTTTTTTACGACTGTGTTGTGAAATATACGCCCCCCCACAGCTGTAGGGGGAGCTCGTGGGGAAAACATGTGACAACAAAAGGGAAAATCAGCGAAGAAGTGACTAGAGTTCGCTAGAGTTGCAGAGTTCTCCTTTAACCGCTCACTGGGTAGATTATTATTGAATAACGTTAAACATTTTGCTCTGTTCTTCAAACAAAGGTATCGAATGACTTCAGTAGAGTTGTAATATAGTGCATGAGTAGTATAGCGAGGAAGTAGTATAAAAATAACACAACGATAACTATATTAGCATCCACACCAACGAATGATAGTTTATCATAAGTACAGTTTTGTCGTCTGATGATTTAAATGCTCAAGCTCTTTAAAGCAGGATGGATTCTGATTGGCTGTCAATGTTTTTATCCTTCATCAGCTGGGGAAAAAAAATCATTCTGAAAGTTTTTTCCAACGGATGCTATTGTTTTATATTTAGGATAATCTTTATAGTGATCATTACAGTTATCGACCATTGTGTAAATGGGCCTTTATTCCTTTCAGCTCAGTAATAGAGACATCTCTCATCCTTCATTTATCAGAAAATATAGTCTCACATGACCATCACCAGCAGTTAAAATCAACCTCAAACAGCTCAAACCTGCCGATCTATGTTTTCTTTGAAAAATAAATACATCCTAACTGTGAGCAATAATAGCTCAAGCTTTCACAGCACAGTTCAGCTGATTAGTTGTTGATCCTCTCCACAGTCTTCTGTTGCACTGTCCAATTAGTGATTGCACAGCAGATAATTAAGAGCGTCACTCAGGCCCTGCACCTTGGATCTGAATGCCGTGCGCAGATTAGCGAGAGCCACGAGTGATTGGCGGGTACAGTCTAAGGCCAGAAGCACAACTCTGGCCCCCGCGGGGAAGGACGCAGGCATAAATCTAACCTGTCAATCACATAAAGCTCTTCCTCGCAAACACATCCAGGTCAAGGTTGGGAGAGTGATTTAAGAGAGATGAATAAAGAAGCGCTGGGTGGCAGTAAATAAAAATACATGACAGGATAATGTGCATACGGTTTGAGATTAATGAAATGTAAGGAGGCT